>NW_024719977.1:0-32410 GCF_018991925.1 Homarus americanus
CAAAGTTGAAATCTTAAGTCAAAAGCTAAGAATTTTAGGTAAATACCCAAAATTACAAAGTTAAATGACAAGAATTAAAAAATTAAATTCAATACCATAAATTTCAAAATCGAATTAGAAAAATTAAATACCAATATTTCCAGTGAAATCCCAACTCCAAATTTTAATTCCAAGGTGAAATAGCAAGAATTTAAAATTTATATACGTACCGTGTATAAATTTTAAAAATAATTCCGAACTTAAATACCAAGAATTCGACAAGTTTAATTTATTGTAGGTTACATCACGTTACGTTAAGTAAAACAGGTTACGCCAACCTACATTACATTAACCTAGATTACATTATGTAGGTTGTTAAGTTAGGCTAAGTTACCTAGTTACTCTATTTTGGATCAATTTTGGAGGAACGTCAGACGGAGGCGAGAGAGGCAGAAGATAATATCAATCTCTTTCGTTAATTAGCCAACACCTACCTTTACGATGTTCCGCTGAAGATGGGAGGAGTGTGGTGGCGGTGTACAGTAGTGGCAGTCACAGCCTACTTCACCTTATGTCACTTTATGTATAAATTTTCACTTAAAATCACTTATAACTCACTATTATTTTCCAGATTCTTAATAATTTGGTCTTCATAAATACAATATTATTAAATGCCATTAGCACCTTTCACGCCACTTATCCAAGACTAATATCAATTTTCAACAAAGTTTTTGGTTATTTTTCATTTAATTTTCAAATTCACTTTACACTAACACGAAGTCTTTATTTTCCTATTTTATCCAAGTTAAAAACAATCGGCACCGTAGTTGGCATGTAACTACAACACGAGTTATTTTATCCTAATTCACTATTATCTCTCTATAGTTTATCTAAGTTATTGTCACATCATTGTATTTTGTCTAGTTTACTATTGCATCACTGTATAATGACCGTCACTGCGTAAAATCACCGTAAAATCGCCATAAATCACTGAATGAATAAGTTGGCCAGAGCATTCAACCGCAACACTTTAAAACCCTCGTAGTCCTTTAAATTCACCATAGGCCTTTTAAGTCACAGTTCACAAAGTAATCACACCTTACCTACAAGTGTCTAGAATTAGTATAGTTGTCCTTAGATGAAGAAAGAGCTTGTATTGTAAGATATTCAAGAATAGGGGCAAAAAATTCCGTCTTTTCTACTTAACGTTCTCAGACATAACAACTCGATGTTTCCTCAACTCACCGACAGAGGCGCTTATGGTTTTGGGTCGGTTATACTTCAACTCAACACAACACAGTGATAGATTTAAATTTTTAATATAACCACTTGGTATATTGTTGTTGTTATTTATATTCATACATGTTATTGTATTTTAAGAAGTAAAGTGTTTAAGTCGGGGTTTCTTTTACTTGACTGACTTTGATGTTGGGGATTACTGGCCTCTTCGCCATTAGGCTATTTCGGCTGAAGCTGATGTCTTCGCCATTAGGCTATTTCGGCCGAAGCTGATGTCTTCTTTCTTCTTCTAATCTTGGTCTTCTTTCTTGCTACAACTAATCTGATGTTCTTGTTTCTTCTTTTCTTGTTATTCTTGTGTTCTTCTTGTTCTTGGTATTTTGGTTACTTCTTTGTTCTTGTTGTTTTATTTGGGATGAATTATGGTATGCATGAGTGATATGATGGTGAGTTAGTGACAGACCAGATGAAATGGCTTGTCAGGTGACTAGTTTCTTTGTGATATTTTTTTTTTTTTATTTTGTCTTTTGTAGCCCGTGTCTTTTTGTTTGAATATATGTTGGTGGGTGTCAGTTTAGCTTGATAAATGTGAGTGTTGTATGTAATGATAGGGTTTGTGATGTGTTTCTCATGTTGTATGTTTTAATTTTGTTTTATTCATTTTTATTTTTTATTTTTATTTTTTTATTTTTTAAGGCATGGTTACATACATATAATAGATATAAAAAGAGTTCATGCGTGTGTCAATCATAACATGCCGATAAGATGGGTCTCCTTGAGGAAGGTTATTACTGCGTCACTTATGGTGACATTATCTTGCAATAGGTTGGGTACAGTCAGCACGAAGCCTTGCTCGGCAGCTAGGATCACCAGCTGCCGGCGCTCTGGTTCGTACTGGCTGCACTCAGTCAGAATATGTCTGATGGAGAGAATTAGGTTACAAGTGGCACAGATAGGTGGGAAGGAATTGTCAAGATAGGCCCTTAGGTGGGTCAGATAGGTACAGTTCAGCCTTAGTCTGGCGAGAACGACCTCTTCCCTCCTATTCTTTCTATATGCTGAGGGCCAGTTTCCTATATTAGTCTTCCAGGTGTTGTGGAGATCCAATCTAGTCCATTCAAGTTGCCACTTTCCAAATGTATATGTCTTCCCCAAGGAGAGACACGACTGAGTCTCCCAGGGTACATTGGTTGTCTCCCCGAGACCCACAGTCGCTCTTGCTAATCTGTCTGCCTGTTCATTGCCCCAAATGTTACAATGCCCAGGCACCCACACCAGCACAATATTCTTGGCACACTCATGTAATTTATTAATAATGTTGCCCTGTATCTCATTGCTGGTAGTATTACCACCTTGAATTGCTTTAAGAGCTGACATGGAATCTGAAATTACAGCGACATCATTGACATTGCTTGTTATTGCAATGTCAATGGCTCTACTTATTGCGAACATTTCTGCAGAGAATATGGTTGTATGCCGCGGCAGGCGGGAGCTCCACTCCCCGTCTCTGCTCCAGATACCGGCTCCGACGTTGTCTTCAGTCTTGGACCCGTCGGTGTACACGTGAGTATAGGCGCTGAATCCTTCAAGAAATTGATAGAAAAGTTGCCTCAGGAGCTCAGGATGAAAGTCATTCTTCGCTCCCGGAAGCCACGATGTTTCCACATGGAAGTTGGGGTTCTCCCATGGCGGACACAACGGTGGAACGTATCTATCAACGTCTTCGAAATGGATACCAGCACCCTGGCACAAGGTCTGGAGGCGGACAACCGAGGACGGGGACCTACGCAGCTGCAGGAAACGGAATTTAGCAACAGCACACCAACCTGGGTGGTCTGTGCCGCGCTTCCTAGCCGTACTCAACCCGTACCTTAGCGTCAACATGTCCCTCCTGATGTGTAGTGGGGGGACGTGGGCCTCAACCTCTAGTTTACCTACACGTGTACACCTGTAGGCACCCAGACATAGACGAAGGCATCGGTTCTGTATTCTGGTTAGCTTTGCGAGTGTGG
This sequence comes from Homarus americanus, assembly GCF_018991925.1. Classification (NCBI taxonomy): domain Eukaryota; kingdom Metazoa; phylum Arthropoda; class Malacostraca; order Decapoda; family Nephropidae; genus Homarus; species Homarus americanus. The sequence goes on from NW_024719977.1 coordinate 3,231, forward strand.
TGCTGCATGCCGAAGCATACAACTGGCATCCATAATCAAGTTTTGATCTGATCAGGGTCTTATACACCATTAATAAAGATTTCCTATCGGCTCCCCATGTAGTACCTGATAAAACTTTCAGGATGTTTGTGACTTTAAGACATTTACTTTCAAGTTCGTTAATGTGGTTTTTCCACGTTAATTTCCGTTCAAAATGAACACCAAGAAATTTTACTGAAGTCTGAATTGACGGTGATTGACTTAAGAACCCAGTTACGGGGAGGTAGTCCGCTTGGCGGAAGAGCTGTACCTGACATAAGCAGGGTAAGGAGGCAGGAGGGGCTCTTCCGCCGCCACTAACTCCCCGTAATGTCCATCTTAAACGACACTTTTGCGTGAATATGTGGTGTGTACACTTGATTCTACTTTATAAAGTGCTCATTATTATCCGTTGCTTTATATGTTTAGTGTCAGTTGTCTTAATATATATAATCGTTCGTGAAAAGAGCAGCGTAACAGCGTAACAGTAGTTTGTGGATTGATTTACGATATATCAATATAAATGGAACATTCCTGAAAGCCAGTAAACTGCAGGGGGACGTGACATCTTAGTCTATCACCGCCAGGTAAGAAAAGAAACGACTATAGTAGAAATTACGAAAATAAGTTAGAATTTAAAGTTAACATGGTGAGCCTCGTGCGCGGCTCATTGCCAAATTGTGTAAATTTCATGATTTATTTAATATCTTCGTTGTTTTCGTGTGTGTGTGTTTTGTTGTCCACGTAGTCGTTGGTGTGTATGTGTGTTTTGTTGTCCACGTAGTCGTTGGTGTGTGTGTGTGTGTGTGTGTGTTTTGTTGTCCACGTAGTCGTTGGTGTGTGTGTGTGTGTGTGTGTGTTTTGTTGTCCACGTAGTCGTTGGTGTGTGTGTGTGTGTGTGTGTGTGTGTTTTGTTGTCCACGTAGTCGTTGGTGTGTGTGTGTGTGTTTTGTTGTCCACGTAGTCGTTGGTGTGTGTGTGTGTGTGTCCTTTCCGTCATGTACAAGTGGTTACATAAAAAAGGTTGGGTGTTTCCTCCAACCCCTCAGCATCAATAAAACATTTAATAACTCGGAGTAAAATGCGTTCCTTTATCCACTGATGATCAAGAGGTCTAGTGACTGAGCTTTGCTAGGTAGGTATCCAAGCTTTCGAGATATAGAATCCACCCAATCCTTGTCCTCTGTGTCCGGATAAGAGAGATTCCCTAAGTCGATACTGCTGGATGCAATAGACCCGTAGAGCCTTCATGTCCCGACTCTTAACATTATTTCACGAGGGTCACTCACAGGCCAGAGAACATGCTGCCTTTACTCTTAAATCTTACTCGTTTCTGTATTCGTAAAGCTGCATATTATGGCATAGTTAATAAATTGCTGTATTTTTGGCTTTATATTAAACATATTGAATGAAGTATATGGGGATATAAGATTAGTATGTGCTGTATATTATGGTAAAGTCGGGTAACGAACCATCCATAATTGAGGGAGTTGTTAATCAAAAAGTCTTGAACGAATATTCTTTAATAATTAATGGGTTAATAAATGCAAAGTGAAACAGGTAAATGACTATACAGGTACATTTATAAACTGTCGATTTAAATAATATATATACAACTCCCATGGAGATATATATAGCTGTCGATGTAGTTTCATTCAGTGTTTGTTGGAGAGAAATTTTGCTGTCGACTTCGTGTGCCGACTCATGGTTCGTCGGAGGAGATAGTGTGCTCCAATTCCCTGGAATATATGAGAGCCATCCAGAATACGTCTAAGGAAAAAGGAATACTGAAAACTATCATTTTTCTTTATATCATTTTGGCAACATATAAGATTTTAAGATTAACTGGATAAATGTTGTACGCACATAGTATTTAAAAGTTATATTTTCAGTAACAAACTTAAGTAAAATGCATTTTACACAATAGTACGCACGTGTGTATATATATGTATATACAAGTTAGTTAGTTATTGTGTGTGTGTGTGTGCGTGATCCCTGCAGCTTACTCCTCCTAATGACAATTAGTGTGATTGACATTTAATAATAGGATAGTTATTACCGTCCTGTACACCAACGCTGGAGATTATGTTGAATGTGGCGTATATAACCTGTGCCAGAGATTATAATAAGGGATCAGGTGTTAGGATTTGGAAATAGAATTAGGAAGAAATATAAAACATAGGAATCAGGGTCAAGTATGGCGGTGAGGGATCACAAACAAGATGATGGTACGTATAACTGTACAGGGTCACGTGAAGGACCGGGGAGGAGGATCAGGTTCAAAGCTCAAAATCAATAATCAGGGACAAGGATCACTTTCAAAACCAGGGATCAGTGATAAGGATCAAGGAGAGCGCCAGTGTGTGGCAGCGGCTTAGGGCTTATGCATTATTTAGGAAGCATCGGCAAGGCGTCAGCTATACCAATTATCGGGTCATTACTCGGTGTAGCGCTAACATATTACTGTAATGCTCACTGGATACGATGGCTGACCTCCAGGAAACGTTATTATATCATGAAGAAGGACAGGCAGGAATAATAGAAGGAAGACAGGAAACAGAAGAATAAAAAGAAGGGATTAGATAAAAATGGAAGTCACCCTATGTAAATTGTATAGGAACTTTCAACTGGTGATGACATACAGCGAGTACGAGAGAGATAGAAAGAGACTTAGAGAGAGAGAGTAAGAAAGAGTGAGAGAATGACCTGTATCCTGAGGTATGTTGGGGTCGCACTAGAAGATCAATATTACCAACCATTGTCGTGTGTGGCCGCCCATAATGCCCTCTATATCTCATGTGCCAACCTTTTGTCCCTCTGAATATTGTTCTCCCCGAAATTGGACTTAAAGTAGTTGCTAGGGAAATATATCATCCATCTTGTTGTCTCTGTATATAGTCACGTATGTTTATTCTATATTGCAATTTTATTTTCAATTCCGTATATAAAGTTAGAATGAATATTTATTATATTTACATCTTAATAAGTGAAGCAAAATACTCAACCTCATTGATATTTACTGTTATTTAACTTTAAGAGGGACTAAAAGATCATCACATTCAATATATTTTTTTACTGATCATAGAATATTATTTCAGTTCATAGCACTAGAGTCTCAAAAAAAGAAAAAAATTATATTAAAGAAAGCAACAACATATTTTGTGATCCGTTTTGCAAAATATTATACATGAGACGGAATACCCGAAGATCAGCTCATAAAGAGTGTGTACGTTATTCTGATTTTAGTTTTTAGAGTTAAAGTGAAAGAGAATACGCCAAGCAACACCTCCTTGTACACAGCCACAAGTGAGGATATACACAGTTCATAAGCCTGGAAGAGGTGCTCAGAGTGACACATATTGACGATACGATACGATACGAAGTCATTAGTTAAGAGGTGAAAGAAGATTATTAGGAATTGAAGAAAAAGTGGTGAAACTGAAATACAGCAGGAGTAGAAAGAATCTGGGCTCAACCAGATCGCTTCATCTTTCTTATTGGTGTTTTGTCTTTGTTCTGCTCCCTTGGGTCGTCAGACCTTTGTATTAATATTGGTTTATTTATATAATGCTGCTTATTATTATTATTTGTTATTGTTGGAGTTAGTGAGCCCGCCCAGGTCCTTGTGTAACTGGGAGGGTAGTCACATTTTTTTTTATTTTTTTTTATTTTTTTTGAGGTGTTAGTTAAGTGTTAGTTGTGTTAGTCTAAAGGTACACTGTATGGAGAGGCCTGCCAGGTTCTTAGTGGAGCTGGTTGGTCACTCTCATCTTTATTCCTCTAGTAATGTTTTATGTAGAAATGTGTATGTTGAGGCAGGAGGTGGTTCAATTACTTCTTCCTGGCTGATATAACTGGGAGGGTAATCACATTATTATTATTAATATATAATATATATATATATATATATATATATATATATATATATAGTATATATATATATATATATATATATATATATATATATATATATATATATATATATATATATATATATATATATATATATATATATATATATATATTTTTTCGGAGTTAGTGAGCCCGCCCAGGTCCTTGTGTAGCTGGGAGGATAATCACATTTTTTTTTTTTGCTAAGATGTTAGTTCAATGTTAAATGTTAATTGTTAAATATTAGTTATGTTAGTCTAAAGGTACACTGTATGGAGAGGCCTGCCAGGTTCTTAATGGAGCTGGTAGGTCACTCTCATCTTTTATTCTCTCTATTAAGGTTTTATATGTGTATTGGGGCAGGAGATGGTTCAATTACTTTCTTCCTGGCTGATTTAAACCAACTGTGTTCTTGGAATTCTTCGTTGTCTATATTATTTATCCAGTTTTGATATGTTTCTGTGTTAAGTTCAGTCACTTTTTTCCAAATATTTACAGCTTTGTTGTGTATATCTACATTGATTGCTGAGAGATTTGCTCTCTTGTGTAGCTGTTCATTACTGATGTGGTCTGTATATTTTATGTTATATATAAATCTAAGGGCTATATTTTGTACTGTTTGTAACCTTTTAATGCACGTTTTACTAAGGGTGTTCAATGGGATGGGTGGGTAGTCCATAATTGATTTGACAAGGGCAATATATATCTTTCTCTTGTTATTAATACTAATGTTCTTAAAGCGTTTTATTTTTGATAATCTTATTCTTGCCTGTCGTTCTTTATCTTTTAAGTATGTTATATATCCTCTTTTTGTTAGTTTTAATCCAAGCATCCTGCCTTCAGTGTCGTATGGGTATAGTTCCGGGTCGACTATTACTGGACTTGTTTTAATCTTGGCTATTGGTATTATCTTGAATTTGTTCTTATTTGTCCTGATTTTCCATTTTTTCTCAAAATCATTTATGTTTTTTATCGCTCTTACCGTGTAGAGTGCCATAAATTGGGTTGATTTTCCTGTGTATGATACTATTTGAGTAATATCATCAGCAAACATTACATATTCGCTAAAGGGGGTAGGTTGAGGTGTGTCTGAAGTATAAATTGTATATAGTGTTGGAGAAAGGCATCCTTCTTGAGGTACTCCACTCTCAAGATTAAACATAGTTCCCATAAAGTTTCCAATTTGAATTTGTGCTTTCCTATCATCTAAATAGTTACACAATATTCTTAGCAAGTATTCGTTAAGTCCCAGTTTTAATATTTTATATTTCAAGCCTAAATGCCAAACTTTATCAAAAGCCTTAGAAACATCCCTTAAAATTATATTGATCTGGTTACCCTTGCTTTTTTCTATTGCAATTATTTCCGTTACTATAGCTATTGCAGTTAGGGTATTTCTATTGGGCATAAATCCATGTTGTCTGTTGTTAGTTTTCCCATGTTGTGTTAAAAAGGCTATAAGTCTTGAATTTAATATTTTTTCCAATAGTTTCCCGGTAATTTCTAATAAAGATATTGGCCTGTAGTTTAATATTTCCTTATTGTCCTTACCCTCTTTAGGAATAAATATCATTTTAGCATATTTTAGTTTGTCTGGAAAGTAACCAGTTATTAAGCATGCGTTATAAATGTTTAATAGTGTATTTAAAATGTTTTCAGGTAGATTCATGATCATATTTCGTGTAATACCTGTGAGCCCAGGGGCTTTTTCCTTAAATTTCCCCACACAGTGCATCATTTCTCCCATGGTTATTATTTGATTATTAGGTAATAAGTTATAGTCTATATATTGCCTTGGGGTGATTCTATGTATTTGTCTTCCCATTTCTTCTTCTATCCTTTCTTCGTGTTCACTATCAAAATCTTCATTTTCCTCATCTGATATTTTAAAAACTTTTACCCATTCCCTTTTGAATGCTGACTCTTGTTCATTTTCCTCGTGCAATTTTGTTCCATTTTGGTCTTTAATGTATGGTGTTTTTTGCTTGTTGTGCCCCATCATCTTGTTTATGGAAGTCCAAAATGTTTTTGTGTCTTTAGTCATGTCAGCCGCCATTATAATATCATTCCATTTTTTATTGTTTGCTTCCTTACATGCGTCTCTTAATTTTATCTGTAGTGCTATCTGTGTCGTATATAGCCATCTGTTACTGCCGTGTCTTTCCATATACCTGTTTATTTCATTGTAATAGGTCTGGATTAATTTAACTTCTTCTGGTAGTCTGTTGTTGGGTAATGTTCTAAAGTGTGAAGTAGGAGTGTGTTTGGTTATAGATGTTTTTATTGCTGAGTGCAGTCTGTCCATTTCTGAGTCTATATCTTCTGTTGTTTTCCCTTGTAGGTTAATCGAGTGGTGATTACTTAAGTCGTCTTTGAAGCTGTCCCAGTCTGTTTTACTCATTTTCAGTCTCTTTTTTATTGGTATCTGTATGGGGCTTGTTGACAGTGTTAGTATAATTGGCAGATGGTCACTGCCTGTAAGAGGTCCCTGTATTATATGGTAATTGAAAAAGGCTTTGTTGTTGGTAAAAATTTTGTCTGGTGTCGATTGTGTATTGTGATTTCTCCAGGTTGGAAAGTTAGGTCCCAGATGATTGATTTTCCCTAAATTTATTAATTGATTAAGGGCGTTTCCCACGACGTTATTATTTGTATTGTCAAAAATCCTATGTCTGGCGTTAAAGTCTCCTAAGATGTACATCGGATGACTATTGTTAGCCAATTTTAATAGGTCTTCTATAGGTAAGTAGGGTCGTCTCGGTGGGAGATAAGTAGTAGCAATAATTACGTCTCCTTGAGTTGTATTTATTTTTATTGCTAGAAATTCATCCTGGAAGTCATCAATTAGTTTAAATTTTAAGTTTCTTTTAACCGCTATCGCTACTCCGTCATTTTTCTCGCCCGATTTATTTCTTTGGTTTACATAATAGTTAAAGAGTTTTATGTTGTTGTTTTCTGTCTCACCGTGACTGTTTATTAGTATAATGTCAGGGTCAATTTCGCGATATATATTACTTAGGTTAATTCTCTCGGTCTTCCAGTTTCTTACGTTGTGTTGTATTATTCTTAAAGTTCTTACTGTTTGTCTATTGTCCATTATTTCTTATACTTGGATTGTGGCAGTTGGAGTGGAGACCTATCATCCTGTTTCCCGCTTCTGATTCTTCTATACTCTGACGGGTCTACTATTTTAAAGTCTTTGGCCGTAATCTTTAGTTTGTCTGTAGTAATTAGTGACCAGACATAATCTTCACTTAGGGATTTTTCTTGATATGTCCACTTGTATATCCCTCCTTCACAGTTTATTACTATTGTCCCTCCTGTTGGTCTCGATGTTGGGATTCCATGTTTTGTTGTAGTGATAACTTTTAATCCAATTTCTTCAGCAGATTCAGGTTGTATATTGTGATCAGTTTCCATCTTATCTTCTCTCCTCCTACTCCTTTGTCTTATAGTCTGTCCTTTTGTTATTTCTATCTTCTCTTTGTCACTTCTAGTCATTTGTCTGGGATCTCTATCAGTCGCTTGTGTTCCTTGTGTATCAGCTGTTGCTCCTTGCTCAAACCTTTGTTCGTCTTGATGTAGTTTTTCTCTCAGTTCGCTTGCATATGTTGTCTGAAATAGTTTTTCAGATTGTGGATTCTCTGGAAATATCATCTCTGGTAGGTTATTCAATTTAAACATTTTCCTTAATTCCTCGTTGTATGATCCGGGTGCAATGATATTGTGCAAATGTGCATGGATCATACTAATCATTACCTTATCATGTATTGGCTCACTTAGGTTTAATACTGTGGATTCTGGTCTATGAGCCTCTTGGACCGCTCTCTTTGCTATTTCGACGTATGTCGTATCCTTCTTGTCTTGTTCCTTTTTCCTTGTTTCTTGTTCCTTGTACTTTATCAGGCAACACCCAGGCTTTTGTTTATGGTCAATGAGCTTAGTTTCTCTGGCCATTCACGAGATATTTTACTGCTCGTCCACAGTGGTTCTGGGAACGACCTGTTACTGCAAGCTGGATGGCGACTGATTAAGGTATCCGTCCAGATTGTTAGAAGCGATGCACTCTCTGTTTTTATATATATATATATATATATGCAAGTAAATCACTGTAGGTGCGCGTGATGTAGGTATATGCTGATAACCACAAGGAAAGAAGAAAACACGAAGTTCCCAAGCGCTTTCGTGTAATTCACATCTTCAGGGGTGAGTACAGACTAGAGAAATACAAATCAAGGTGTATATATACAGAGAAGGGTGAGACCAGGTCCACAATGGTCAGGTATTAGGTAATGACCCTACTAATCTTTAAATAGCACACAACGGTTGGTGGTCAGGTCAGATGGTCAGGTGACCCGGCCTTCTCACCTGGTCACAAATCTTCTTAATTACAAAATTGTCCAGCTTGTACATGCCGTTACTCAAATTCATGTTGAATGCTTCGGTATGTTTAATAAGACTAGATTCTATGATGTTCCTACTATCAATTGAATTACATGGTAATATTGAGGAGGCATTATCCCAGTCAATGCAATGCTTGTTATCCCTCAAATGAACAAACAGAGCATTGGATTCCTGGCCTGTCCTAACACTGTATTTGTGTTGTTTAATTCTAGTTGCAAGATCTTTACCTGTCTGGCCTAAGTAAAACATATTACATTCCTTGCAAGGAACTGTATAAATGCAACCAATTGTGTTGTTGGGGGAGTTCTTGATTAACATTTGTTTCACAGTGCATGAGTTTTTAAATGCCACATTGACGTTCCAGGTTTTTAGTTGTGAAGGAATGTGTGAGAAATTTTTGTGAAATGGTAATATTAAGATATTCTTATGGTCATGGGTGGGCTTGGGATCAGTTCTATAAAAAGTTTTCTTAGTAATGTTTAGGCATTTGTCTATGAAAGATCTAGGGTATTTAAGGTTTGAGCCAATATTATATATATATTTGTATTCCTCATCGATGAATTCCGGACTGCAAATTCTCAAGGCACGTAAAAACATTGTTGAAAATACTGACTGTTTGACTTTATTATGGTGGGCAGAATAATAATGAATGTATGAACACACATTAGTTGGTTTTCTATAAATACTGAACTTAAAAGTGTTACCTATTCTGTGTATCAGACAGTCTAGGAATGGCAATTTACAGTCTTGCTCTAATTCCACAGTGAATTTGATCGAGGAGGCTAAGTTGTTAAGTTGTGGCAGGAAAGCTTTTAGGTCCTCATTACATGGCCAGAGACATAATACATCATCAACATATATAAACCAGACTGCTGAGGGTGGTAAAATATTACTTAATAGTTTCTTTTCAAAGAAGAGGAGAGGAGAGCTTAATGGTGGTCGTGGCCAGAGGGAGCCAGAGCAATGGTGCCCCCCTCAGTGCTAAAACATAAACCCTCGTTTTTGTCTGCAGATGAAAGGTGAAGTGACATTAGATAGAAACCATAAAACCATAAGCCCCGGAAAATTAATATTAAAGTGAAAATGAAGCAGTTGAAAGTTAAGGGGAGTAAACAGCTTGATGAAGGATCAGAATATCTGGGAAGTATAAGCAAATAGTTAACGAAAGGAGTAAGAGTTTACAAAGTGTTTTAATAGTATGCATCACTCCGCTGCATCAGACGACTAGACAAACAAACTGTAGCAGCAGCGAAAACAGAAGTAAGTCACGCTTGCCTGAGCCTCTCTCTCCCTCACTACATTTACTCACACTCCTTATCATTACACAGTAATTACCCTAATTTGAGATCATTTACATTCCTAATTGCCAGAATTTAGGGATTATCAGAACTGTAAGGACAATTAGGCAAATATTCATCTTCTCGTACAATTACAGAATAATTTCTATCATAATATTTACAAATGATCTTGGTTGTTACAATGCTCTGTGGTCTACAGTAAGACTTGTTATTCATTTATCCAGTGTGTTGCTCTCAAGGCAAACTCTTTTTAAATAAATTGAGAGAAAATATAAAAATCACGACTGTTGTACGAAAACTGATATTTTTAGATGTTAATAAGGGTGACAAATAATAGGGTGCAATGAGGAGAGCTGGCCAAGGACACGGCTATTTTTCCCTGCAGGCAGTCAATCAGAAGTGATCATAGAGCTCATCAACACAAACAGGAATTATCTTACACAAAACAAAGTTGACGCAAACTACATTTATGGTCATATTCCTTTATGCCAACAGCTGCGATTTTTTTTATGTATTGTATTACGATGTTCCGTTTATCACCAGAAGTACTTGAAGATATAACACACACACACACACACACACACACACACACACACACACACACACACATCCTCCTTGACCACCGAAGGGTCAAGACGTACCTGGCGCTCCTCTCGGAGCAGCCAGGTCAACTGTTAAGTTGGCCCATACCAACCCCCTCCCCTGAACCCTCCTCCCCACCGGAATATCAACAAGTTCTCGCCAGAAGTTACAATTTCATTTAGGAAAGGAACGGAACCAGTGTTAAACCGAGGTGAACAGTGGTGAACAGTGCTTAGGTCAGTGAGAACAACTCAACAGTAACAGTCGCACCCAAGTTAACCTTCACACAGTGAGGTCCCAGGTACCCAGTGATAACGGCCCCCGCGAGACCCAATAACAACCACCGATGTGTTAATCCGTCTACGATGGGAAGGCCTGGGACCAAACCTCACTCATATAACACCATCTGTGAGGGAATTACTACACCACATGTCCCTCATAACACCATATGTGAGGGAATTACTACACCACGTCAAGTCCCTCATCACACCATCTGTGAGGGAATTACTACACCACGTGATGCCCCTCATAACACCATCTGTGAGGGAGTTACTACACCACGTGAGGCCCCTCAAAACACCATCTGTGAGGTAATTACTACACTACGTGAGGTCCCTCATAACACCATCTGTGAGGTAATTACTACACCACGTGAGGTCCCTCATAACACCATCTGTGAGGGAATTACTACACCACGTGAGGCCCCTCATAACACCATCAGCGAGGGAATTACTCCACCACGCCAGGTCCCTCATAACATCTGAAGGAACTACTACACCACGTGAGTTCCTCCTAACACCATCTGGGAGGGAGTTACTACACTACGAGTTTGCTGTTCAACACCTACATTAATCTGTATGTTCACTCTATGTTCCTTTACCTTTCTCTAATGAAGGCTTTTGTTAAACCACCAATGTATGTAATAAGTCATTTATGTCCAATGTATATTTTCAGCCTTCGGGCTGCAGAATTTTTTCAATAAACCGTTAATTATTATTATTACACACACACACACATTCTTGACCACATAAGGGACAAGACGTACCTGGCGCTCCTCTGGGAGCAGCCAGGTCAACTGTTATGTTGTCCCATACCAACTCCCTCCCCCGAATCCCTCCTTCCCACCGGAATATCAACAAGTTTTCGCCAGAAGTTACTATTTCATTTAGGAAAGGAATGGAACCAGTGTTGAATTGTGGTGAACAGTGCTCGAGTCAGCGATAGGGAGGCCTGAGACCACCCCTCACTCACTTGAGTGAGGGGTGGTCCTGTGACATCAGATCACGTGGTGTCCCCATGATGCTACGACACCACGTAGTGAATGAGTTGCTACAGCACCATGTGAGGTTCCTCATAACACAACCTGTGAGGGAACTACTACACCACGCTTTGCCCCTCATAATACCATCTGTGAGGGAATTACTACACCACGTCAAGCCCCTCATAACACAACCTGTGAGGGAACTATTATACCACGTGATGCCCCTCATAACACCATCTGTGAGAGAATTACAACACCACATGTCTGCTGTTCAACACCTCCGCGCACATTATCTACGTGACCTCCATTGTAAACATTAATCTGTATGTTCACTGTATGTTCCTTTACCTTTCTCTAATGAAGGCTCTTGTTAAACCACCAATGTATGTAATAAGTCATTTATGCCCACTGTATATTTCCAGCCTTTAGGCTGCGGAACTTTTCCAATAAACCGTTAATTATTACTATTATTATTATTATTATTATTATTATTATTATTATTATTATTATTATTATTATTATTATTATTATTATTATTATTATTATTATTATTATTATTATTATTATTATTATTAACACACACACACACACACACACACACACACACACACACACACTATAAGAGTTGTATTTTATGTTCTCGTAATCTGAAGACCGTGTGTTCATTCGTCTTGCGGTGGTAATGGAGACAGAGTACCCAGACATGTCTCTCATTATCGTAATAGAATGCAAGAGATGGATGATTGATGCATGTGAAGGCATTCCTCTCCCTTCCCACCATCCTGGCGGTGGTGGTGGTGGAGGTGGCGGGGAGAGCGTAGGATATGAGCGTGAACATTACAGCTGCCTAAGAGGCTACTTTATCCTCTAAAGTTTAGAGGATAAAGTAGCCCTTCTTGGTATTTATTCAGGCTAACGCTAGACGATTTAATTCAGCTGAGATAAACCCCTGCCCTGCCCTGCCCTTGGTATTTTGAGTGAATGTATGTGAATAATTGTGAATGAATGCTTATGTTTCTTTATATGTATATTTATTTATTTTCATGAACCAGAATCGTCTTATCACACACCCATACAGGATGGTATTGTACATTGAAGAGCGTAGAGCAGTACCAGTGGCGAACACCAGTTAGGTGTGTGTTTTTGCTGCTGGCTGGTGTACTCTTGTTGTGGATTATTATGATTCAAGACGATAGTTAGAACCTTGTAAGGGATAACTGATATACTGATCAGTGACCACACTGCAAAAGTGGTTTAAATATAACGATGAGAACCGGATGAACTGCAATCCTCAGTTGTTTATTAATTCAAGTGTGGTCGCTGTCCAACAACAGCTGAGGGTTAGATTTGCCGCACACAAGGGTTGCTTTTCAGAACAGACTAACTTATGTGAAAACCACCATTTTTACCAATCAGAGACCAAAGCCAGGCATGCGATCATCCCATAAATAAGGCAGATTTTACCACCCTTAAACTTGCCCTGACGACATGACACACTGTGTAGTGATGATGTGTAGTGATACTATGAAGTATGTAGTTATGATGTGAACTATAGTGATGATGTATAGTGATGCTATGAACTGTGTAGTGATGATGTGTAGTAATACTATGAACTGTGTAGTTATGATGTGAAAGATAGTGATGATGTGTAGTGATGCTATGAACTGTGTAGTGATGATGTGTAGTGATACTATGAACTGTGTAGTTATGACATGAACTATAGTGATGATGTATAGTGATGCTATGAACTGTGTAGTGATGATGTGTAGTGATACTATGAAGTATGTAGTTATGATGTGAACTATAGTGATGATGTATAGTGATGCTATGAACTGTGTAGTGATGATGTGTAGTGATACTATGAACTGTGTAGTTATGATGTGAATTATAGTGATGATGTATAGTGATGCTATGAACTGTGTCGTGATGATGTGTAGTGATACTATGAACTGTGTAGTTATGACATGAACTATAGTGATGATGTATAGTGATGCTATGAACTGTGTAGTGATGATGTGTAGTGATACTATGAACTGTGTAGTTATGACATGAACTATAATGATGATGTATAGTGATGCTATGAACTGTGTAGTGATGATGTGTAGTGATACTATGAATTATGTAGTTATGATGTGAACTATAGTGATGATGTATAGTGATGCTATGAACTGTGTAGTGATGATGTGTAGTGATACTATGAACTGTGTAGTTATGATGTGAATTATAGTGATGATGTATAGTGATGCTATGAACTGTGTCGTGATGATGTGTAGTGATACTATGAACTGTGTAGTGATACTATGAACTGTGTAGTTATGACATGAACTATAGTGATGATGTATAGTGATGCTATGAACTGTGTAGTGATGATGTGTAGTGATACTATGAACTGTGTAGTTATGATGTGAAAGATAGTGATGATGTATAGTGATGCTATGAACTGTGTAGTGATGATGTGTAGTGATACTATGAACTGTGTAGTTATGATGTGAATTATAGTGATGATGTATAGTGATGCTATGAACTGTGTCGTGATGATGTGTAGTGATACTATGAACTGTGTAGTTATGACATGAACTATAGTGATGATGTATAGTGATGCTATGAACTGTGTAGTGATGATGTGTAGTGATACTATGAAGTATGTAGTTATGATGTGAACTATAGTGATGATTGTTACGAGTTGGGGATTTAGATTATAGTTATACGTCTACCCAGATCCCAACAGGTAACAAAAAAAAAACAAAGACAATCGGACTATAAAAGGGTAGACAAAGGATGCGAGTTTTTGTTGTGTATAATAAAGTACCATAAATGCCTAAACAAAATATTCAGCTTATAAATTACCCTCAACCAAACTTAACCTAAACATTAACAGTATATACATATTAATACAACATAAACAATTTTGAAGCAAGTGGACGTGGGGGAGGCAATACAAGATACAAATACTTAAGTGAGGAGCTGAGATGGCTGACGAGTAAGGCTGAGTATTGTAGAAGACGGTAGGTAGTCACTGCGCCGCAGGTTTAGAGGATAGATGATCCTGTGGTCACTTCGCAGAGCCAAGTGCTCTCTCCTTGAATTGGAGCTGACAAAGAAGACTTTGAGGAGGTGACGCAACAACCAGGATATGGAGAAGGGAAACCCGGGAGTGTTAACCAAGACGAGTCATACTCGTGTCTCGTCCCTAGATGGCGTTGCTCGTGGTGCTGGGTAGGTAGATCAGGACAATAGATGGCGTGGTTCGTAGTGCTGGGTGGAGGGGTTCGTAACACACCCCCCCTCCAAAGACCTCCGTAGCGTGGGCGCGAAGGAGGTGATCACCTGGTGCGTCTGGAGAGTAGCTGCTGCATTTCCACTGGAGCTCGGGATAAGGAGTCTGCAATCAGGTTGTCCACACCCTTCATGTGCCGGACTTGTAGATTATAGGGCTGGGTGAGGACAGCCCAGCGGAGGATTCGCTGGTTGGAGGTCTTGTTGGTTTGGATGAACGTGAGTGGGTTATGGTCGGTGAAGACTAGGGTTGTTTGTGGGCAAGACTGGAGGTAACATTCAAACTTTATTGCCAACATCAGAGCCAGGGCCTCCTTCTCTATGGTCGAGTAGTTGGTCTGATGTTTTTTCAACTTGGCGGAGTAATATGCCACAGGGTGAAGAACATCAGTGGTTGGGTCGGGTTGTAGGAGCACAGCCCCCACTCCGACACCACTGGCGTCGATTTGCAGATGGAAGGGCGAGGTGTAGTCAGGGGGGTGGACTACAGGCTTGGAGGCAAGGAAGGCTTTGAGGCGGTGGAAAGACTGGTCGCACCTCTGGTTCCAGATGTAAGGGACTGCAGAACTGGTAAGGTCTGTGAGGGGTCAGGCCACGCTGGAGAAGTTACTGCAGAACCGACGGTAGTAGCCGCACATCCCCAGGAAGCGCATGAGTTCCTTCCTCGTCCTTGGAGTGGGGAAGGACAAGATGGCTCTAACTTTTGCGTCCTTGGGTCTCACCATACCATGCCCAACGATATGTCCCAGGTAAGTCACTGAGGCCCGGCCAAAAGCAGATTTAGCCAGGTTTATGGTGAATCCAGTCTCTTGCAGTCGTGCAAACAGTATCTCCAAACGCACCAGATGTTCGTCCCAGCTGTCCGACACCACCACCAGGTCATCCAGGTAGGCGAACGTCCCACCTAGGTCCTGAATAAGGTAGTTGATGGCCCTCTGGAATGTGGCCGGAGCATTAGAAAAGCCAAACGCCATAACCAAATATTGAAAAAGACCAAATGGAGTTATAAATGCCGAGATTATTTTTGCCCTATCCGTGAGTCCCACTTGATAATATTCTTTCAACAGGTCCACGGTACTGATAAATTTGGCACAGCCTATGCTGTCTATTATATCTTCAATCAAAGGTAAAGGGTAGGAGTCTGAGACAGTGACCTGGTTCACTTTACGATAATCGGTACAGAAACGAAAAGTGCTATCGGGTTTTGGAATGAGAAGGCAAGGTGAAGCCCAGGGGTAGGTACTAGGCTCAGCTAAGTTATGTTTTAACAAAAGTCTACCTCCTTTTTCATAATCTCTCTTTTTTGTGGATTTAGTCGATAGGCTGATTGCCTAATGGGTTGTACATCATCTGAGATTAGCTTAATATCATGTTTAAGTATATTGCAAAACCCTGGGAGGTCTGACGTGACTTTAGGAAATGTTGATAATAACTGAGTGAGATCTTTTGCTTGAGATGGATTCAGAACAGAAAAATACTCATCCAAGTTGTTGAGTATGTGACTGTTAGTAGGGTTTTCTTCAGGTAGAGGGAAGTCTAAATTCTCCAATAGGTCCATGTCATCTGTCTCCGGCTCTGGCCCTGACAAAACCGTATGCAATACAGGTTGGCTTATAGCCTCTGGGATGTCTTCCTCTGACTGCCTGGAATGGTAAAGTTTCATGAGATTAATGTGAACAAGTTGTGAATCTTTTCTGCGATCAGGAGTATGGACTATATAGTTGAGAGGAGATAGTTTATTAGCAACTATATAGGGACCAGTAAATTTGCTTTTAAGGGGAGAGCCTGGAATGGGTAGAAAGAGTAACACTTTGTCACCTGGAGAAAATGATCTTTTAACTAATTTAGGTTGGGACTTCACCATTTTTTCTTGGACTTTTTTAAGTTTGACTGAGCAATGGTTCGGACTTCAGTTAATTTGTCCCGTAAAGTGTCAATGTATTGGGAAACTGTTGCGGGCTTAATAGATGGAGTGTCAAACCACTGCTCCTTTACTATTTTAAGGGGTCCCCTAATTTGTCTCCCATATAGTAACTCGAACGGGGAGAAACCCAATGACTCCTGGGGACATTCCCTGATGGCAAAGAGTAACAAGTCTATGCTTTCATCCCATTCCTTTTGGTGTTCTATACAGTATTTTTTGATCATTGATTTGAAAGTTTGATGGAACCGTTCCAAGCAACCTTGGGATTGTGGGTGGTAAGCCGAAGATGTACAATGGTCCACACTCCACACTGAGGTCTTTCATCACCCGTTTGAAAAGATTGCTCGTAAAATTGGTGCCCTGATCGGATTGGATCTCTTTAGGAATGCCCACTGAAGTGAAAAGGTGCAAAAGATGTTTGATTACGTTTTTTGAAGTGATGCTTTAAGGGGAAAAGCCTCAGGATAACGTGTACTGGTATCCATAACTGTGAGCAGGAATTGATTTCCCTTCTTAGTCTTTGGTAATGGGCCCACACAATCCACAACAATCTTTTCAAATGATGTAGAAAATACTGGGATGGGCTTAATGGGAGCTGCTGGTATACTTTCATTTGGTTTTCCTACCATTTGACAAATATGACAAGATTTTAGGTACTTTGAGACATCCTTCCTAAGTCCAGGCCAGTAATAGTGTTGGAGGAGCTTTTTATATGTTTTCAGGATTCCCAAATGTCCTGAAATACCATCATGGGCAAGGGCAATTAATGCTGGTCTGACTGAGGAGGGAATTACCACTTGATGTATTTCAGACCACGTGTCTAGATGGGTAAGCTCAGGGGGTCTATAGGCCCTTATCAAAACCCCTTCCTGATAATAAAAACAAGGGAGGGTGTTAAAATCTTTACCCTCAACTGCTGCATGATGAAGTTTATTCAAAGATGGATCAGATTGTTGGGCTTTAATGAGCTCATCCTTACTAATGGTCTTATTGTACAGATCTTCTGTGGGTAGGAAGATATTAGAGGTGGTTTTAGATGAAGAGGGCCCATTTCGCACACTCTGTGATCGGGTGACAGCACAAGATGGGAAAAGATGAGGAATAGTTTTTAAGGTCAGTGGTGCAGTTGACAGGTAAGGGAGAGTCGACTGTCTTTATGTTAGGAACCACTAGATCTCCTACCAAGTCATTACCCAATAATAAATGAATGCCGCACACAGGCATTGGGTCTTTCCTAATGGCTATTTGCACTTCCCCATAAATCAAGGGACATTGGAGGTGCACTTTAGCTAAAGGATAGGAAGAATGGGATGAGAGATCTGAAATTAGAACACTCTCATTAGTAAATGCGGTAGATATATCGGGAATGACGTTAAACAGGAGGATAGATTGTGCTGCGCCCGTATCACGTAGTATACGAATAGGGAAAGAACGAGACCCCTCCATGATTGAAATTTTTTCCTCATAGGTGAATGAAGAGAAGAGATCCTGATGGGGCCTTTCCACATTGGTGTTTGCTATTGGTTTGGATTTGGGATCCAGGGAACTACTTTTAACAATTCGACACTTTGGGTGTTTACAAGTCTGGATCGTATGGCCTGGGTTTTTACAGTAAGAACAAGTAAGCTTGGTTGCATCGGGGGGAGTAGGTGTGGGACCTTTCGACCTACCACTCACATTCCCAAGGTTATCATCAGAGGAGGACCTAACATGTCGGGAAGTACCACGTTCTCTACTGCCCAGTGATTCCACCAACAAAGCGTACGCATCAGCCAGCTCAGCAGCACGCCCTAAATTAACCTCTCCACGCTCCTCCACATGCTTCAAGATGTGAAATGGTATCTTGCTCTTCCACTCCTCCAGGACTACCAAATTTAACAAATCCTGAAATGTGGAGGTCTCTGTAGCCTCTAACCACTTCTTAAAAAACCTAAGCTTTTCTTGAGCAAACTCAACAAAGGTGTGGGAAAATGGTTTGGTTAGTTTACGAAACTACTGCCGGTATCCATCTGGCGTGATAGCATAAGAGAGGTGAGGATATTCTTTTTACGTTATCATAGTCATCAGTCTGGTCTAAACAGTTATAAACTCTACGAGCCTTACCACATAATTTAGGAACTAACACCGACACCCACTGGTCCTTGGGCCACTCATTCTTCCCGGCTATTTTCTCAAAAGTCCTAAATGACCCGTCCATATCGGATTCATCAAACCCGGGAACAAGGGAAGAAGCAGTAGCAGGGTTAAAAGCAGCTAGTTTCTCTCTTAATGCCACTTCTTTTGATTTAAACTCCGATGTTAAGGTGACTTCTATCTCTCTTACCTGTAGTTCTTTCAGTCTAACCTCATGCTCCAACTTTTGCTCCAACTTGGCCTGCTCCAACTTGGCCTGTTCCAACTTTTCTTCATGCTCCAACTCGAGTTCTTTCATTTTGATTTGGAACTCGAACCTAGCTCGTTCTAGTTCTAAGGCGTCTATTCGTTGTGTTTCATCTTGAGGGCTAGCCAGACCTGAGGCAACTTCTGAGTGAGGAGGGGTGGTGGATAGTGGTTGAAGTTTCTTGGACATGGGCGTTAATCTGTCAACAGCGGATTCTTTTAAAACTTCTTGTTGAACCAACACTTCAATCACATGATTTTTTAACATTTCCTTAGTCAGTTGCTGTGAAAATGGGATATTGTAATAGTTGGCTATTTCTTTCCATTCTTTCTTCAGGATATTAACACGTAATTTAGCTACGGAAGGATTTTCAATAAAAATCCTGGAGATCAAAACCTGAGGTGGCCATTGTTAAGAAAAATAGGATAAATAAATTAATGATCAAAATATAAGATAAGTGGATAACCCTAGAAAATATCACGGCAGTGGATAACCAGAAAGTCCCGGAAACTAACCAAGTTATACCTAGGGAAATTACACTTATGAATATTGTTCTTCTGAGAATATCCTTAGATAAGGATAAGAGACTTGAAAAAGGAAGGGCGTAATACGGCATTAATATAAAGATCCGGATTAACAACCCTGAGATACTTGAAAGAGGAAGGGCGTATTACGGCATTTATATAAAGATCCGGATTAACAACCCTGAGATACTTGAAAGAGGAAGGGTGTATTACGGCATTTATATAAAGATCCGGATTAACAACCCTGAGATACTTGAAAGAGGAAGGGCGTATTATGGCATTTATATAAAGATCCGGAGTAACAACCCTGATAAATGGTATGATTCACCCTGAATGAGATTATGAGAAGAACAATAATTGAGGCTTTATAATTATGGGGTCCTGGTAGAGCGGGGCGTCCCAAGATATCACTTCACCCTAAACTAGTGACTATGGAACAGCCTACTCTGGAGTGAGGGTACGGCATTAAACAGATCCGGATTCTTCCCTAAACTCGATAAGACTTACTACACGACTGCCACGTGTAATAACAGGTAAGCCTTAAGACACTTGGAACCTAATATCCTACGTCTGTCACGCTTACTGTACGGTAATACCAATATATGCACACACATATGAAGGAAACTTTAAAGCACCGTAAAGCAATTATAAACAGAAGTGACTGGGAGGAATAATTAACAAGGAGTTACAAGGGAGGAAGGAATATGGTACTTAAGGTCGGGTCCTGTCACGGTCGCCATTTGTTATGAGTTGGGGATTTAGAATATAGTTATACGTCTACCCAGATCCCAACAGGTAACAAAAAAAACAAAACAAAGACAATCGGACTATAAAAGGGTAGACAAAGGATGCGAGTTTTTGTTGTGTATAATAAAGTACCATAAATCCCTAAACAAAATATTCAGCTTATAAATTACCCTTAACCAAACTTAACCTAAACATTAACAGTATATACATATTAATACAACATAAAAAATTTTGAAGCAAGTGGACGTGGGGGAGGCAATACAAGATACAAATACTTAAGTGAGGAGCTGAGATGGCTGACGAGTAAGGCTGAGTATTGTAGAAGACGGTAGGTAGTCACTGCGCCGCAGGTTTAGAGGATAGATGATCCTGTGGTCACTTCCCAGAGCCAAGTGCTCTCTCCTCGAATTGGAGCTGACAAAGAAGACTTTGAGGAGGTGACCCAACAACCAGGATATGGAGAAGGGAAACCCAGGAGTGTTAACCAAGACGAGTCATACTCGTGTCTTGTCCCTAGATGGCGTTGCTCGTGGTGCTGGGTAGGTAGATCAGGACAATAGATGGCGTGGTTCGTAGTGCTGGGTGGAGGGGTTCGTAACATGATGTATAGTGATGCTATGAACTGTGTAGTGATGATGTGTAGTGATACTATGAACTGTGTAGTTATGATGTGAATTATAGTGATGATGTATAGTGATGCTATGAACTGTGTATTGATGATGTGAAGTGATACTATGAACTGTGTAGTTATGATATGAACTATAGTGATGCTTAACTGTGTAGTGATGCTGTGTAGTGATACTATAACTGTGTAGTGATGATGTGTATTGATACTATGAACTGTGCAGTTATCATGTGAACTATAGTGATGATGTGCAGTGATACTATGAATTATGTAGTTATGATGTGAACTATAGTGATGATGTATAGTGATGCTATGAACTGTGTAGTGATGATGTGTAGTGATACTATGAACTATGTTGTTATGATGTGAAATATAGTGATGATGTATAGTGATGGTATGAACTGTGTAGTGATGATATGAACTATAGTGATGATGTATCATGATGCTATGAACTATGTAGTGATGATCTCCCTCTCTTCCCTCCCCACTATCTTTCCCCTCTCCTCCCTCCCTGTCCTTACTAGTCTCCCTCTCCTCTCCTCCCCGCCCTTACCTCCCTCACCTCCCTAGTATCCCTCTCCTCTCCTCCCTGCCCTTCCTAGTCTCCCTCCCTTCCCTCCCTGCCCTCCCTAGTCACCCTCGCCTCTACTCCCTGCCCTCTTTAGTCTCCCTCTCCTCTCCTAACAGCCCTTCCCTCCCTGCCCTCCCTTCTATTCCTTGCCTCTCCTCCCTGCCCTTCCTAGTCTCCCTCTCTTCCCTCCCTGCCCTCCCTAGTCTCCCTCTCCTCTCGTCCCTACCCTCCCTACTATTCCCCCTCTCTCCTCCCTGCCCTCTCTAGTCTCCCTCTCCCCTCTGTTCCCACCCTACCCTCTAGTCTTCATCCCCTCTCCTCCCTGCCCTCCCTAGTCTCCCTGTCTTCCCTCCCTGCCACACAGAGAGACATGATGTGTGATAGTAGGTAGGTCACGTCTTGGCTATCAGACCATATCCTGAGTGTAGGAGGATGTCTCTGTCTCTCTCTCTCTCTCTCTCTCTCTCTCTCTTTATTTTACAAAATGTCTCCCTCTTTATGTATGTATGTATGTATGTATGTATGTATGTATGTATGTATATATGTATGTATGTATGTATGTATGTATGTATGTATGTATGTATGTATGTATGTATGTATGTATGTATGTATGTATGCATGTATGTATGTATGTATGTGCCTGCCTGCCTGTCTGCCTACCTGCCTGCCCGCCTGCCTGTTTGTCTGTCTGTCTTTCTAAAAGGTCATACAACAAGTAACCCTCGACGAGCACACGACCTCACCTTAGCGAGAGTTGATGACTTCCACACACACACACACACACACACACACACACACACTGAACTTCTTAAATGATTCATTGACACATTATAAACAAAACACCTGTACTACTGTCCTCAACATCTTTGTTTAATAGCCTCAGTTAATTCCTTCCACCAAATATATAATAAGGTAAGATTATGTTACGATAAACTTTTGTTAAATGTTCTATTTTGTCTCAATAAAACAATAACAACAAGAGCATGGCCACAACACAACCTAACTCGATTGTTGCTGTAAATTTGCACCGGAACAATATCAAACCAGTATTAGTCTAAAACTTACGTACAAAAAAAAAAGTTACTGTAATTATGGGGTGATGCGAGCATCCTGAATCGCGGGGCTGGTGTTAATTTACTCCGTCATGGCTTCAGAGGTCTTATTTGGATATATTCTCTCTTCTAGTATGTCGTTGAACCATTTTAAAAGAATACTGATGTCGGGGATGTCTATATTGATTACTCTGTAGGTCAAGGACCATCAAAGATTAAGAGCTTTTAGCCTAAACGTCCAATTAGTTTCGTGGCCTTGGGAGATCTGTTATCTAAGCGGCGTCTCGTCTTGGCCCTTGGGACATTTGCCCGCGAAATACTTCCTGTACGTGTCATATAAGTTTCCTCCTGAAATACGAAGCTATGATTGTTTTATATTTGGTAATTTTACTAATTTACTATGAGGTAGTTTTCTACTAACTTTTGGTAAATAAACAGTTCTTAGTTTAGGATACAATTTTTTCACATAACGCCCAAATCAAAGGTTCTCAATTGACAAGGAAACACGAACGGGATATTCAAATTTACTTCTTTTGTCAACTCGTCCATATTTATATGTATGTACATTATGTACAGTACATACGTACATAAACATTTAAGCTACTTAATTATCTAGTGTTTAGTGTAAAAAATATTTTCAGGTATATTCTACTTAATTCTACTTAACTATATTTACATGAGTAAGAAGTCAACACTATGTCCAGCGAACTTGTTAGTGAACTTATTTTAATCCCTCTAAATCGTAAGTTCTAAGAAAATTCGCTAAGGTAACTGCAACTAGAAAAATATGAGGTAAAGATGGAAGAGACAGTTAGCACCAAAACGCGTTTATATACAGTATTTCGTTCAAAATTTCCACAGTTGTTCTTTGGATAATAGTAACTAATAAAATCGATACAACTTTTTATTTCAGTTATGAGTACAGATTTTTTTTTTTCCTTTTTTGTGTTTACCATCATAAATCGCCCGGATAGTGGGCAGGGCATGAAGATGAGGGATATTGCAGGGTAAAAACGCTGCGAAAAGGTGATCTATGACACTAAACTCAAGTCCCAGCGTGCTTTGTCTACGAGTATGCGCGAAGAATTTAATATTTGCCGGAAAATAATTAGCCGAAAAATATGGCGTGTTGTCGTCAGAATGTAAACAAATTAAATCTAACTCTGGTCTCCCTTAAATTGTCAAAAAAACGACGGAGTCAGGGTTTTACTACCTAAGTTAATAGGTATGATTGTCTTATGTTTTGTTTTCTTTGAGTTAATATCCCGAGTCAAAGACTTTATGACCCGCTTGAATCCCATTTTTTATCTTTTCTTTCCGCGCAATAGGTTCGTAAACCTATTCTATTTATAAATGATGAGCGTCATATTGCGGGAATCAAATCCCATATTTTAGGTTTTGATTATTTTCCAATGCCTTACGAGAAGTCTTAGTTAATAAATGAACTGCATGTTCGTATACTCATTGTTCTTCCTCAAGGAGGACTGTCCGACTGGGGGAGAAGCCATTATTTTCAATGGTGCCCTTGTCACGTCGTGTTTGGTATCATATCACAAGTTATCTGTGCTTGTGGAGTATGAAGACCGTCTCCAAGTGTTCATCTGTCAAAATAGATTAGTTGGCAAAACGTGCAAGTGCTCAAAATGCGACAGAAAACGAACAGTGAAGAAGAAACATGCCGTTCAGTGCAACAACCGCTCGTACTCGCACGTTCACCAAAAAAGACAAAACGTAAAATTGCATCATACCAGATACCAACGTAAGTTCATTCTGCCTAACATGCCGGGGGGTTCGCCCTCTGACTAGGAAGCTAGGTAGGTTTCTTTGGTTAGATCAGGTTCTGTTAGGTTGGTAAATTTTTACAAGTTGCCCATGACCTAACAAATTAAATCGATTTTCTAGAAAACGAATCATTTGTGACGGAAATGTTACTCAGAAAAGTTGTTAGAAGTGACGAGATATACCTGGGCCTGGAACCAAAATTATTGTGGGACATTATGGGCAACTTGTAAAAAAAATACAGTTAGGTTCAGTGCATTCTCATTTCCATTTTCGTGTTCAATATCGTGGAAATTGTATCTCCGGAAATTTTGGTTTTATTATTTTTTTTCTGGTGCTAACCATCTACTTCATCATTACCAAATATAAGTTTGTCAGGAAAACGTTTAGTTAATATTTAGAAGTTGCCAACACCTATTTATATATTAAGTACTATATAGGGAGAAAGGAAATAAAAATATAATAATTTATTCTATAGCGTATCTGTCGGAAATTTTTATTTTTCGAGTATTTTAACTGATAACATTACTCTCAATATTAATTGTTGAAAGTGGACTGCCCTCTGAAGTAGAAGGAAAATGTGAGGTAAAATACTGTTAGACCCTTCTCCTTTCACCGCTTACCCAGCTTCCACCACTGGTTACCACTGGCTAGGATCGTATGGACAGAGCAGTGGTTCCCTCACAGGTGTTGTCGAATTACCCGCCAATCCCCGGTAATTTCCCGACGATCGGTATCAGTGTACAGACAAACAACAGGCCGGTAGAGTTCCACCAGGTCTCAGAAACACACTTGTGTACTGTAGTCTGCTTTAATAATCACTGATTCTTCACATCACTGTTAACAGTGTAATGGCTTCACAGCTGGACTTCTCACTTCGAATATATACTGTAATCGGCACACTACCAGTGTATATTTCCTTAGTCTTTACACTTTATATTAATTACAACAATTCCACAATACTTGCACAACAATTGTCTTCAGTTGTTCTACTAGCCTTATTCTTTACACTCTGAGCGGATCGACTGACCCCTAGGTTAGCTTAATTTGTTTAGAGAATACTGGCCACTTCGCCTTTCGGCCGGAGCTGATGGCTTCTTTCTTCTTCTGGATCGTTCTTGAGGTTTCTTCTTGCACTCTTGGTCTTCATTCTTGCACTCATTACTTTGATGGTTTAACTACTCTGATGGTCTTATTTCTTCTTTTTCTTGGTATTCTCATGGTCTTCTTTCTTTTTGTTCTTGGGACTCTGGTGGTCTTCTGTCTTCTTTTCTCTTGATATTGTTGTGTTGGTTTTTGGATGAATTATATGAATGGGTTATATGATGGTGAATTAATGACAGTCCACATGAAATAGCCAGTCAGTTGACAAGTTTTTTGTGCACCTGACTAAGTTGATCCTCGAACACTTTTACAGCTTAGGACCCAAATTCGCCGCAAACAGAGAAGCTCGGGAAGCAGCCATCCCCTTGGACTCCCTGCCCACCTGGTACGATGTCCTCCATAAACTTCCTGACCTCTCGTATGTCTATGGGAAAGGGTCGCGGAAAAGGGACGTGATAGCTGCCCGTATCATCATTGGGTATGACTTTGCTTGGGAGATTAGTATCCCCGCATCCCCTGAGCAACGCTCTTGTGCATTATGCAGAAGACACGACAGCAGCACCCTTATCCACTACCTCCTAAGATGTCCCCACACACAACGCTTCCGTGACGCCTGCTGGACCACCACTCCACGACCCCCTGACGGAGACACGATGATCCTCCCCATACTGGCCAGATATTTTGTAAATAACATTGATTATGTGCTAAAGGAATATCCAGCCTTCCTTAGGCTTTAGTAAGCCTCTTTATAATATTTATACTGTATATACTTGTCACACTTGCCAGATGCTTCTGGTGTCAATGTACAGGGGTACCTAGTGACAGCGCTAGGATCTCGCTTCCTCCATCAAGGAATAAACAATTGAAATTGAAATTTTTTTATTGAATTTCTCTCAACGATACACCCCAACACAAAGCACATTCATTACAGACGACTTGTTAACTCGTCTTAAGCTTTGAGAGGCGGAAAACGAGGGAGAGAGAGGAAGGGTGAGAGAAGGGAGGAGGGGGTGGGGGCGTATTTTTTCCCTGTGTAATACCTCATCAACATTTCAAACGCTTCTTTAACATAAACAAATAAGGTAGAATGTTAGTACCTGCCAACCCGTGAAATTTCTACCTCCCTTGAGGCCATTGTTTCCGGTGAAGTTTCGACCTCCTTTCATGGTTATTATTTTATGTGTAATTTCTACTCCCTGTCAGTCACTCATACGCTCATGAGTGACACATCTACCAGTCTACCTATGGCGTCAGTCGCTCAAAGACTCATGAGTAACCCCTAGACCAGTCTTCCCACCTGCGTCAGTCGCTGAAACATTAATGACTGACACATCTATGGCGTGAGCCACTCAAGTGCATTTTTTTTAAGACTACACTAACGTGTTTGTATAGAAAAATGATCTATGTTTTAAGATATTGTACATTAAAGCGATTTAAAATTTACGGCTACAGCATTAAAACAACAAGAATGGTTTTTGACAACCCTGCGGCACGCATCACCCCATCAGAGGAACACTCACCTGGGTGTGGTCTGAGGGTGACAAGCAGAATGTCTGTCTCAACCCACATACAAATTTGATCCAAGCCAATGTTAATAAGTGTCTGGCTGCGTGCTCTCCCAGGCCACACCGCGTCTGTTTGACTGTCTTTTTGTTTGTCATTCTCGGGTTGAGGTTTTTGAGATTTGTGAGTTAAGTCTACAGTACCAGCAGGTCATTCCTGTCTTTATTTGGGTTATGATTTTCCCTTTGTTTTGTTGTTGTTCTTCTCTTTCAATTATGTTCTTATTGTTCTCTTTGTTTGCTCAAGCACTTTCAACTCTCCCTAACTTAGTCTCCTTCCCCTAAAACACACACACACACACACACACACACACACACACACGTCAACAAAGCTTTATCTTTACTCTCTCACCTATAAGTAACTGTCTCCCATTTTTACCAATGAAATTCACTTTTACCCCTGGAGGCTGTTATTAAATTCTTGTCCTCCTCACCCCAGCTGTGGTCTATGACACGTGCTGGACCGGGTCACCCTGTGTGTGTGTGTGTATGTGTGTGTATGTGTGTGTGTGTGTGTGTGTGTGAGAGAGAGAGAGAGAGAGAGGGGGGGGGGGTCACAGTAGGGACCTTTGTAGTAAACTCTGCCATAGACGCGGCAGTTCAATTAGACTGACTGTAACTTTATCTTTCACAGCTAAATTTCCCGAATGATTACTATTGATGGCCTTCTCACTCTCTCTTTCCTTTACCCTTTCCTTTTCTCAAAAGTTAACTCACCCCTGAACATGTGAATTACACGAAAGCGCTTGGGAACTTCGTGTTTTCTTCTTTCCTGGACAGCAAGACAGAATACCCCGGTGAGTGATATGTTTGTATATGAGAGTTGGGCTATTTTAAAGTGTTATTTATACCCAGGTATTATCAGTTCTGTATATATGTGATAAGTAAGTGCAGTAAGAATTGTATGCAGGAGATGCTTTATAAGTTATTTGTGGAGTAATTATACAAATAATATTAATTTATACTTTATTTTTAGTTTACACAAAAACATAAACAAAAAGAAAACAACGTGGATTAATCACTTTTGTTTCATAGCAGTTTTCAGGCGGTTTTCCTTGGCCATGGCATGGGCATGTTGGGCAGCAGCTTTACGGGCTTCAGCGACCCTGTTAGTTGGGTGCTCAGCCTTTGATTTGAGATTACCTTTGGCCCCTGGGACCAAGGTATTCTTGGCCTGAGTTTTCAGACGGTGCTCCATGGCTATGGCCCGGGCCTGTTGGGCAGCAGCTTTACGGGCTTCAGCGACCCTGTTAGCTGGGTGCTCAGCCTATGATTTGAGATGACCTTTGGCCCCTGGGACAAAGGTATTCTTGGCCTGGTGAGGAGGCCTATTGGCCCGGAGCTTTTGTGCAGCAGCTCTACGGGGCACTTCTTGGGGAGTATCCCCTTCGGTGGCCACCTCCAGGGGAGTGACCTCTTCGTTGACCACCTCCAGGGGAGTGTCCTCTCCGGTGACCACCTCCAAGGGAGTGGTCTCTTCGGTGACCACCTCCAAGGGCGTGCCCTCTTCGATGACCACCTCCAGGGGCGTGCCCTCTTCGATGACCACCTCCAGGGGAGTGTCCTCTTCGGTGATCACCTCCAAGGGAGTGTCCTCTTCGGTGACCACCTCCAAGGGAGTGTCCTCTTCGGTGACCACCTCCAAGGGAGTGTCCTCTTCGGTGACCACTTCCAAGGGAGTGTCCTCTTCGGTGACCACCTCCAAGGGAGTGTCCTCTTCGGTGACCACCTCCAAGGGAGTGTCCTCTTCGGTGAACACTTCCAAGGGAGTGTCCTCTTCGGTGACCACCTCCAGGAGAGTGTCCTCTTCGGTGACCACTTCCAAGGGAGTGTCCTCTTCGGTGACCACCTCCAAGGGACTGTCCTCTTCGGTGACCACCTCCAAGGGAGTGTCATTGTCGGTGACCACCTCCAAGGGAGTGTCCTCTTCGGTGACCACCTCCAAGGGAGTGTCATTGTCGGTGACCACCTCTAGGGGAGTGTCCTCTTCGGTGACCACCTCCAAGGGAGTGTCACTGTCGGTGATCACCTCCATGGGGGTGTCACTGTCGGTGACCACCTCCTGGGGAGCGTCACTTTCGGTGACCACCGCCATGGGGGTGTCACTGTCGGTGACCACCTCCTGGGGAGTGTCACTGTCGGCGATCACTTCCTGGGGAGCGTCACTGTCGGTGACCACTTG
>NW_024719978.1:0-2353 GCF_018991925.1 Homarus americanus
GAGGAGGTGAGACCAGGTCCACAATGGTCAGGTATTAGGTAATGACCCTTCTAATCTTTAAATAGCACACCACGGTTGGTGGTCAGGTCAGAGGGTAAGGTGACCCAACCTTCTCACCTGGTTACAAATCTTCTTAATTACAAAATTGTCCAGTTTGTACATAACATTACTCAAATTCATGTTGAATGCTTCGGTATGTTTAATGAGACGTGCTTTGAGAATTTGCAGTCCGGAATTCATTAATGAGGAATATAAATATATCTATAATATTGGCTCAAACCTTAAATACCCTAGATCTTTCATAGACAAATGCCTAAACATTACTAAGGAAACTTTTTATAGAACTGATCCCAAGCCCACCCATGACCATAAGAATATCTTAATATTACCATTTCACAAAAATTTCTCACACATTCCTTCACAACTAAAAACCTGGAACGTCAATGTGGCATTTAAAAACTCATGCACTGTTAAACAAATGTTAATCAAGAACTCCCCCAACAACACAATTGGTTCCATTTATAAAGTTCCTTGCAAGGAATGTAATATGTTTTACTTAGGCCAGACAGGTAAAGATCTTGTAACTAGACTTAAGCAACATAAATATAGTGTTAGGACAGGCCAGGAATCCAATGCTCTGTTTGTTCATCTGAGGGATAATAAGCATTGCATTGACTGGGATAATGCCTCCTCAATATTACCTTGTAATTCAATTGACAGTAGGAACATTATAGAATCTAGTCTCATTAAACATACCGAAGCAGTCAACATGAATTTGAGTAATGGCATGTACAAACTGGACAATTTTGTATTCAACAAGATGAATTTGAGTAATGGCATGTACAAACTGGACAATTTGTAATTAAGAAGATTTGTAACCAGGTGAGAAGGTTGGGTCACCTTACCCTCTGACCTGACTACCAACCGTTGCGGTGCTATTTAAAGATAGTAGGGTCATTACCTAATACCTGACCTTGTGGACCTGGTCTCACCCTCCTCTGTATATATACACCTTGTTTTGTATTTCTCTTTAGTCTGTACTCACCCCTGAAGATGTGAATTACACGAAAGCGCTTGGGAACTTCGTGTTTTCTTCTTTCCTTGTGGTTATCAGCATATACCTAGATCACGCGCACCTACAGTGATTTACTTGCATATATATATATATATATATATATATATATATATATATATATATATATATATATATATATATATATATATATATATATATATATATATATATATATATATATATATATGTATATATATGCTCTGTTTGTTCATTTGAGGGATAACAAGCATGGCATTGACTGGGATAATGCCTCCTCAATATTACCTTGTAATTCAATTGACAGTAGGAACATCATAGAATCTAGTCTTATTAAACATACGGAAGCATTTAACATGAATTTGAGTAATGGCATGTACAAACTGGACAATTTTGTAATTAATAAGATTTTTAACCAGGTGAGAAGGGCGGGTCACCTTACCATCTGACCTGACCACCAACCGTTGTGTGCTATTTAAAGATTAGTAGGGTCATTACCAAATACCTGACCAT
Source organism: Homarus americanus (assembly GCF_018991925.1). NCBI lineage: Eukaryota > Metazoa > Arthropoda > Malacostraca > Decapoda > Nephropidae > Homarus > Homarus americanus. The sequence continues at coordinate 1,565 of NW_024719978.1, forward strand.
TATGGACCTGGTCTCACTCTCCTCTGTATATATACACCTTGTTTTGTACTTCTCTTTAGCCTGTACTCACCCCTGAAGATGTGAATTACATGAAAGCGCTTGGGAACTTCGTGTTTTCTTCTTTCCTTGTGGTTATCAGCATATACCTAGATCACGCGCAACTACAGTGATTTACTTGCATATATATATATATATATATATATATATATATATATATATATATATATATATATATATATATTTTCATTAGCCCAAAAAGCACGCTTGATTTATCAGCACTTCTACTACAATCACACCTCAACCTGCCAGGATTCTGAACCCACGGCCCACCAAGCCTATGACTCCGACCGGTGCCATAAGCCAGCTGAACAGCTTTTTGTGAAATATAACAAAGTCTAGGACTGCTTTAGTATCCCGGTTGGTCCAGCGGTTAGCGTTCCCGGTCACAGTCATAGGCTTGTGGGCCGTGGGTCTGAATCCTGGCGGGTTGAGGTGTTGATTGTATGTAGAAGTCCGCGTGCTTTATTGGGCTAATGAAATATATATGGATCCTCGTAAGCCAGCGATTTGGTAAAACGTTACTCTGACAATCACCTAAGTGATACGGGTGGTCCCATTAGAGGTTCACGGTGCCATAAGCTCGTTGAACAGGCTTTGTGTGAAATATAACAAAGTCTGGAATGCTTTAGTATCCTGGTGGTCCAGCGGTTAGCGTTCCCGGTCACAGTCATAGGTTTGTGGGCCGTGGGTTCGAATCCTGGCGGGTTGAGGTGTTGATTGTATATATAT
>NW_024719979.1:0-6053 GCF_018991925.1 Homarus americanus
TGATGGTGAAACCCAACGCTCACTGGTACACACACTCCCACGATGGTGATGGTGACACTAAATCTCCCTGGTACACAGACTCCCAAGGTGGTGATGGCGAACCTAATGCTCCCTGGTACACACACTCCCACGGGGGTGATGGTGAACCTAACGCTCCCTGGTACACACACTGCCACGGTGGTGATGGTGAACCTAACACTCCCTGGTACACACACTCCCACGGTGGTGATGGTGTACCTAACGCTCCTTGGTACACACACTTCAACGGTGGTGACGGTGAACCTAACGCTCCCTGTTACACACACTCACACAGTGGTGATGGTGAACCTAACGCTCATTGGTACATAGACACCCACGATGGTGAAACTAACACTCCCTGGTACACACACTCCCACGGGGGTGATTGTGAACCTAACGCTCCCTGGTGCACACACTCCCACTGCGGTGAACAACGCTCCTTGGTACACACTCTCCCACGGCGGTGAACCTAACGCTCCCTGGTACACACATTCCCATGATGGTGATGGTGACCCTAACTCTCCCTGGTACACACATTCCCACGGTGGTGATGGTGAACCTAACGCTCCCTGGTACACACAATGCCACGGTGGTGATGGTGAACCTAACACTCCCTTGCACACACACTTCCACGGTGGTGATGGTGTACCTAACGCTCCGTGGTACACACACTCCCACGGTGGTGACGCAGAACCCATCGCTCCCTCGTTACACTTCTCACAGTGGTTGGTGGTGAACCTAACGCCCCTAGTACACAGACACCCAATGATGGTGAAACTAACACTCCCTGCACACACACTCCCCACGGGTGATGGTGAACCCAACGCTCCCTTGGTACACACACCTCACGGGTGGTGAACCCACCACCCGTGGCACACACATTACTCCCCACGGTGGTGAACCTAACGCTCCCTGGTACACACACTCCCACAGTGGTGATGGTGAACATAACGCTTCCTGGTACACACCCTCCCACGATGGTGATCGTGAACCTAATGCTCCCTGGTACACACACTCCCACACTGGTGATGGTGAAACTAACGCTCACTGGTACACGCACTCCCACGGTGGTGATGGTGAATCTAACGCTCCTTGGTACTCACTCCCACGGTGGTGATGGTCAACCTAAAGCTCCCTGATACACAGACACCCACGATGGTGAACCTAACGCTCCCTTGTACACACATTCCCACGGTGGTGATGGTGAACCTAACGCTCCTTGGTACACACACTGCCACGGTGGTGGAGATGACCCTAACGGTCTCTGGTACACACTCCTACGGTGGTGATGATGAAACTAACGCTCTCTGGTACACACACTCCCTCGGTGGTGAGCTTGAACCTAACGCTCCCTGGTACTCAGACACCCACGATGGTGAAACTAACACTCCCTGGTACACACACTCCCACGGTGGTGATGGTGCCCCTAACGCTCCCTGATACACACACTCCCACTGCGGTGAACCTAACGCTCCCTGGTACACACACTCCCACGGCGGAGAACTTAACGCTCCCTGATACACACACTCCCACGATGGTGATGGTGACCCTAAATCTCCCTGGTACACACACTCCCAAGGTGGTGATGGTGAACCTAACGCTCCCTGGTACACACACTCCCACGGTGGTGACGGTGAACCTAACGCTCCATTGAACACACACTCCCACGGTGGTGATGGTGAACCTAATGCTCCCTGGTACACACACTCCCACGGGGGTGATGGTGAACCTAACGCTCCTTGGTACACACACTCCCACGGTGGTGACGGTGAACCTAACGCTCCCTGGTAAATAGACACCCACTGTGAGAATCCAACGCTCCTCGGCACACACTCCCTACTATGGTGAACCTAACGCCCTTGTACACACACTCCCAGGATGGTGATGGTGAACCTAACACTCCCTGGTACAATACACTCACTGGAGTGATGGTGAACCCAACGCTCCCTGGCAAACACACTCCACTGTGGTGAACCTGACGCTCCCTGGTACACACACTCCCACGGCGGTGAACCTAACGCTCCCTGGTACACACACTCCCACGATGGTGATGGTGACCCTAACTCTCCCTGGTACACACATTCCCACGGTGGTGTTGGTGAACCTAACGCTCCCTGGTACATAACACTGCCACGGTGGTGATGGTGAACCTAACACTCCCTGGTACACACACTCCCACGGCGGTGATGGTGTACCTAACGCTCCGTGGTACACACACTCCCACGGTGGTGACGGTGAACCTATCGCTCCCTGGTACACACACTCACACAGTGGTGATGGTGAACCTAACGCTCCCTGGTACACAGACACCCGCGATGGTGAAACTAACACTCCCTTGTACACACACTCCCACGGGGGTGATGGTGAACCTAACGCTCCCTGGTACAAACACTCCCACTGCGGTGAACCTAACGTTCCTTGGTACACACACTCCCACAGCGGTGAACCTAACGCTCCCTGGTACACACACTCCCTCGATGGTGATGGTGACCCTAACTCTCCCTGGTACACACATTCCCACGGTGGTGATGATGAACCTAACGCTCCCTGGTACACACACTCCCACGCTGGTGATGGTGAAACTAACGCTCCCTGGGACACGCACTCCCACGGTGGTGATGGTGAACATAACGCTCCTTGGTACTCACTCCCACGGTGGTGATGGTCAACCTAAAGCTCCCTGGTACACAGACACCCACGCTGGTGACCCTAACTCTCCCTAGTACACACATTCCCACGGTGGTGATGGTGAACCTAACTCTCCCTGGTACACACACTCCCACGCTGGTGATGATGAAAATAACGCTCCCTGGTACACACACTCCCACGGTGGTGATGGTGAACCTAACGTTCCCTGGTACACACACTCCCACGGTGGTGATGGTGAACCTAAAGCTCCCTGGTACACAGACACCCACGATGGTGAACCTAACGCTCCCTGGTACACACACTCCCACGGTGGTGATGGTGAACCTAACGCTCCCTGGTACACACACTCCCACGGTGGTGAAGATGCCCCTAACGGTCCCTGGTACACACACTCCCACGGTGGTGATGGTGAAACTAACGCTCCCTGGTACACACACTCCTCTGGTGGTGACGGTGAACCTAACGCTTCCTCGTGCACACACTCCCTCGGTGGTTATGGTGAACCTAACGCTCCCTGGTACACAGACACCCACGATGGTGAACCTAACACTCCCTGGTACACACACTCCCACGGTGGTGATGGTGAACCTAACGCTCCCAGGTACACATACTCCCACTGCGGTGAACCTACCGCTCCCTTGTACGCACACTCCCACGGCGGTGAACTTAACGCTCCCTGGTACACACACTCCCACGATGGTGATGGTGACCCTAAATCTCCCTGGTACACACACTCACAAGGTGGTGATGGTGAACCTAACGCTCCCTGGTACACACACTCCCAGGGTGTTGACGGTGAACCTAACGCTCCATTGAACACACACTCCCACGGTGGCGATGGTGAACTTAATGCTCCCTGGTACACACACTCCCACGGGGGTGATGGTGAACCTAACGCTCCCTGGTACACACAGTGCCACGGTGGTGATGGTGAAGCTAACACTCCCTGGTACACACACTCCCACGGTGGTGATGGTGTACCTAACGCTCCGTGGTACACACACTTCAACGGTGGTGACGGTGAACCTAACGCTCCCTGGTACACACACTCACACAGTTGTGATGGTGAACCTAACGCTCCATGGTACATAGACACCCACGATGGTGAAACTAACACTCCTTGGTACACACACTCCCACGGCGGTGAACCTAACGCTCCCTGGTACACACATTCCCATGATGGTGATGGAGACCCTAACTCTCCCTGGTACACACATTTCCACGGTGGTGATGGTGAACCTAACGCTCCCTGGTACACACACTGCCACGGTGGTGATGGTGAACCTAACACTCCCTGGTACACACACTCACGGTAGTGATGGTGAACCTAATGCTCCTGGTACACACACTCACGGTGATGATGAGTGAACCTAACGCTCCCTGGTACATACACTGCCCACGGTGGTGATGATGAACCCTAACACTCCCTGGTACCTCCAATCCCACGGTAGTTAATGGTGTGCCTAACGCTCCGTGGTACCCACACACTCCCACGGTGGTGATGGTGAAACTAATGCTCCCTGGTACACACACTCCTATGGTGGTGACGGTGAACCTAACGCTCCCTCGTGCACACACTTCCTCGATGGTGATGGTGAACCTAACGCCCCCTGGTACACAGCACCCACGATGGTGAACCTAACACTCCCTGGTACACACACTCCCACGGTGGTGATGGTGAACCTAACGCTCCCTGGTACACACACTCCCACGGCGGAGAACTTAACGCTCCCTGATACACACACTCCCACGATGGTGATGGTGACCCTAAATCTCCCTGGTACACACACACTCCCCAGGTTGTGATGAGTGAACCTAACGCTCCTGGTACACACACTTCCACATTGGTGACGTTGAACCCTAACTCCCATTGAACACACGCACTCCCGGTGAGAGATGGTGAACCTAATGCTCCCTGGTACACACACTCCCACGTGGGTGATGGTGAACCTAACGCTCCCTGGTACACACACTCCCACGAGGATGAAGGTGAACCTAACGCTCCCTGGTGCACACACTCCCACGGTGGTGATGGTGTACCTAACGCTCCGTGGTACACACACTTCAACGGTGGTGACGGTGAACCTAACACTCCCTGGTACACACACTCACACAGTGGTGATGGTGAACCTAACGCTGCCTGGTACATAGACACCCACGATGGTGAAACTAACACTCCCTGGTACACACACTCCCACGGGAGTGAAGGTGAACCTAACTCTCTCTGGTGCACACACTCCCACTGCAGTGAACCTAACGCTCCTTGGTACACATACTCCGACGGCGGTGAACCTAACGCTCCCTGGTAGACACACTCCCACGATGGTGATGGTGACCCTAACTCTCCCTGGTACACACATTCCCACGGTGGTGATGGTGTACCTAACGCTCCGTGGTACACACACTGCCACGGTGGTGATGGTGAACCTAACACTCCCTGGTACACGCACTCCCACGGTGGTGATGGTGAATCTAACGCTCCTTGGTACTCACTCCCACGGTGGTGATGGTCAACCTAAAGCTCCCTGGTACACAGACACCCACGATGGAGACCCTAACGCTCCCTAGTACACACACTCCCACGGTGGTGATGGTGAAAACTAACGCCCTCAGGTACACACCCCTCGGTGGTGATGGTGAACCTAACGCTCCCTGGTACACAGACACCCACGATGGTGAACCTAACACTCCCTTGTACACACACTCCCACGGTGGTGATGGTGAACCTAACGTTCCCTGGTACACACACTCCCAGTTCGGTGAACCTAACGCTCCCTGGTACACACTCCCACGGCGGTGAACTTAACGCTCCCTGGTACACACACTCCCACGATGGTGATGGTGACCCTAAATCTTCCTGGTACACACACTCCCAAGGTGGTGATGGTGAGCCTAATGCTCCCTGGTACACACACTCCCACGGTGGTGACGGTGAACCTAACGCTCCATTGAACACACACTCCCACGGTGGTGATGGTGAACCTAATACTCCCTGGGACACACACTCCCACGGGGGTGATGGTGAACCGAACGTTCCCTGGTACACACACTGCCACGGTGGTGATGGTGAACCTAACACTCCCTGGTACACACACTCCCACGGTGGTGATGGTGTACCTAACGCTCCGTGGTACACACACTTCAACGGTGGTGACGGTGAACCTAACGCTCCCTGGTACACAAACTCACACAGTGGTGATGGTGAACCTAACGCTCCCTGGTACATAGACACCCACGATGGTGAAACTAACACTCCCTGGTACACACACTCCCACGGGGATGATGGTGAACCTAACGCTCCCTGGTGCACACACTCCCACTGCGGTGAACAACGCTCCTTGGTACACACACTCCCACGGCGGTGAACCTAACGCTCCCTGGTACAC
>NW_024719980.1:0-19319 GCF_018991925.1 Homarus americanus
TGTACAGTACCTGGTTCTACACCTCCCTCACTCCACATAGTGTATACAGTACCTGGCCCTACACCTCTCTCACCCCACCTGGTGTGTATTTTACCTGGTCCTACACCCCCCTCACCCCACCTTGTGTGTACAGTACCTGGTCCTACACCTCCCTCACCCCGCCTGGTGTGCATAGTACCTGGTCCTACACCTACCTCACCCCACCTGGTGCGTACAGTACCTGGTCCTACACCTCCCTCACCCCACCTGGTGTGTACAGTACCTGGTCCTACACCTCCTTCTCCCCATCTGCTGTGTACAGTACCTTGTCCTACACCTAGACATTACAGTGTTGCAGTGTTGAAAAACAGTTTCGTAGCCTGGAATTCAATTGGTATTTCACTAGCAGCTGGGCAGTATTGTTGTGTCGTCAGCGCGAATTACGAATTCCGGTGTCATCATACAGATCTCCATATATACGTGGACTGTGAAGACTTGGCACACGGCAGTTTCGCCAGCGAACCAGCACGACCAGTGTGATGACCAAACATCAGTTTTCTGATCGCCGGAGGAGGAACTCACCTACAGGTATTTCAAGTGGACTCGTCTCTTACCAAAGCAGAAGCGTCTTCTCGTTGCCAATGAAACCAGCAGCAGCGCACGCATCCTAGGAAGAGGCCCCGCCCACACTCCACTCACCATTCCACTCAGAACTTTTGAAGGATCACATTTTCTATACAGACGTACTACTCTGTATAAATAGGTATTTAAATTACATAGTTTTACACACATGAACACGTTCGAGAGATATCTTCACACCTATAGGTTCGTCGGATAGGATTATTTCAATGATAAAGTGTCGAATGTAAGATTAATGTATTGAAATCCTATAATTTACAGTAGTTTGTAAGTGTCTGTCTTCTTATTGATAGTTAAATAATTAACTACAATTCATATTCATTTGTCTTGTAAATGAGAGGCAAGTGATCTACTTACTGTTAAGTATTCATTGACCCAAGGGGGCTAATAGATAATTTCTAAGTTTCCCAAGTCTAATGTAGATGAAATCGAACGCCTAGCGCAACTGTTTGGTGATAACCAACTCATCAATGATCAAGCCCAGACTGACATAGATTTTGAGTATGGAACACAGTTAAATGAGTCGGTAGGAAGTAGTGAGAAAGTTATAGACGAATCATTTGACGACTTAAACCGTCGTACCCTACGGTCTGGTAATCAGTACCTGGTCCTACACCTCCCTCACAACAAGTAGCATTATTACCGCCTACAGTCCCTGCTCTCACACCTGGTAACCTTGCAATGGTATTTCCCCCTCCACTCATCCCCACCTGTTAATGCTTGTTACCTGGTCTACACACTCCCTCACCCCCACCTGGGTAATGTACAGTACCTGTCCTACACCTCCTCACCCACCTGGTATGTGCAGTACCTGGTCCCTACACCCTCACCCCACCCCTGGGTATTGTACAGTACCTCAATTTCACCTCCCTCTCCCCCTGGTGTGTGCCAGTACTTGTTCCTACACCTCCCCTCACCCCACCTGGTGTGTACAGTACCTGGTCCTACACCTCCCTCACCCTACCTGGTGTGTACAGTACCTGGTGCTACACCTCCCTCACCCCACCTGGTGTGTACAGTACCTGGTCCTAAACCTCCCTCACACCACATGGCGTGTACCGTACCTGGTCCTACAACTCCCTCATCCCACCTGGTGTGTACAGTAGTTGTTCCTACACCTCTCTCACTCCACCGGGTGTGTAAAGTGCCTGGTCCTGCACCTCCCTCACCCTACCTGGTGTGTGCAGTACTTGGTCGTACACCTCCCTCACCCCACCTAGTGTGTACAGTACCTGGTCCTACACCTCCCTCACCCCCAGTGTGTGTACAGTACCTGGTCTACCTCCCTCACCCCTGGTATTGTACAGTACATTCCCCACACCTGCCTCACCCCACCTGGTGTGCAGTACCCCAGTCTACACCTCCCTCACCCCATTTGGTGGCCAGCCACAGTATCTGTTCTCACCCTCCACTCACCCCACCTGGGTGTGTGTACAATGCCTGGTCCTACACCTCCCCTCATCCCACCTGAATGTGCAGTGCAGTCCTACCTCCCTCACTCCCACCTGGTGTTATACAGTACCTGGTCTACACACCTCCCTCACCCCACCTGGTGTGTAGCACAGTACCTGGTCGTACCACCTCCCCTTTTTCCCCACCTAAGTATGTACAGTACCTGGTCTGCACTTCCCCTCACCCACCTTGTGTGTAAGTACATTGTCCTACACCTCCCTCACCCCACCTAGTGTGTACAGTTCCTGGTCCTACACCTCCCTCACCCCGCCTTGTGTGTAGAGTACATTGTCCTACACCTCCCTCACCCCACCTAGTGTGTACAGTACCCGGTCCTACACCTCCCTCACTCCACCTGGTGTATACAGTACTTGGTCCTACACCTCCCTCACCGCACCTAGTGTGTACAGTACCTGGTCGTACACCTCCCTTTTTCCACCTAGTATGTACAGTACCTGGTCCTACACCTCTCTCACCCCAACTGGAGTGTACAGTACCTGGTTCTACACCTCCCTCACCCCACCTGGTGTGTACAGTACCTGGTCCTACACCTTCCTCACCCCACCTGGTGTGTACAGTACCTGGTCCTACCTGCCTCACCCCACCTGGTGTGTACAGTACCTGGTCCTACACACTCCCTTGTCACCTGAGTGTGCAGTACCTGGTCCCTACACACTCCCCCTCCCCCACCCTGCCTGAAACACCTTATCCCACCTCCTTCCTTACCTGGTGTGTACAGTACCTGGTCCTACAGCACCCTCACCCCACCTGGTGTGTACAGTACCTCGCCCTACACTTCCATCACCCGATCTTTTGTGTACAGTACCTGGCCCTACAGCACCCTCACCCCACCTGGTGTGTACAGTACTTGGTCCTACACCTCCCTCACTCCACCTGGTGTGTACAGTACCTGATACTAAACCTCCCTCACCCACCTGGTGTGTACAGTACCTGGTCCTACACCTCCCTCACTCCACCTGGTGTGTACAGTACCTGATACTAAACCTCCCTCACCCACCTGGTGTGTACAGTACCTGGTCCTACACCTCCCTCACCCCACGTGGTGTGTACAGTACCTTGTCCTACACCTCTCACCCACCTGGTGTGTACAGTACCTGGTCCTACACCTCCTTCACCCCACCTGGTGTGTACAGTACCTGGTCCTACACCTCCCTCACCCCACCTGGTGTGTACAGTACCTGGTCCTACACCTCCCTCACTTCCCTCCTGTAGATAATATCTTAAACACCTTACTTACTGCTGCAGGAGAGTAGAAGTAATGTGTTAATTGATACTATACAGAGATGATCACTTCCTTCCTGTTGATAATAAACAAAGTCATATTTATCCGTATATGTAAATTTTTGGTTCAACCTCCAATTATTTATTATCTTTAAACTTTACACTAAACGACATCAATACTAATACACCGGAATAACATTTGACTTGTCTTTACTAAACTGGTCTTCCAAATCCACACTCAGACAGTACCTGGTCCTACATTATTCCAGTTGAATTATGTACATAATAATGAATCCACCTGTGAGTCATCCGCTCAACAAGGACCCATCTACACTGTACAGTAGTTCGTCTTTACCTTAGATGCAGCCGTCCCGTCCTGGCCAGCCTCTAAGAGTGTATTAGCAACAATGTAATTTTTGCTGTTCGTTTTTTCCTTCTTGATCTCAGCTAAGAGCGGCATGACTCTCTGTAACAACGCCTCCTTAACCCCTAACTCTCCATTATCAGTATCTTACGGTTACAATGAACCTAACGACGATATCACAATTAAAGGCGTATATTACCTGAATGTGGTTATAACTGATTGTTTGATGGTTGTGTTTATAACCCACAACAACAAGCGGCTGTTGTGTGTATTTATCATCAACATTTTCCTTTTCTTATTATTACAGTTTTCTTATGACTGCTCAAGTGAGTATATAAACACATGTTAATAGTTGGGATTTTCTCGGTAGACAAGAAGACTTTAGTTTCATCTCTCCCTCCCACTCCTCTCCTCACCGTGACAACAATTATGTCTCAATTATATTAAAATATGTTGGGTATTTTTTCCTCTTGGGGATCATTGGAAGGTTTGATCGTGTCCAGTGTTGTAGCGTCGGGATGGTGCCACAGTAATTGTTTTGGGTGTTTTTAGCTTAATAAATGAAAGGTGAAACAAAGAAGACTTACAGATGAAAACATACAAGACTAATTAGTCCTCCGGGAGGTTTACCTGTGAGTCGTCAGGTGAATAATGTTATTATTAGACACAATAACAAGGTAATGCCTGGTGTACTGAGGGATATGTGTGTCTTTATTTCTCTCAAGATGTGCACCTAATAATTACCAAACAGATCTACTTTAGTTTTTGAATAATGTAAACCAAACCAAACCCAAACATTAGCGTATAAACGTTCCTCCACTCGAACATAAAATATCTCTCATGCTCCACGTTTAAAAAGAAAGGAGTAAATATTACATTGTGTAGCGAGACGTGACCAGCCCCGTACAGCCTCGCCTCACTCAGTCTACTTCCCTCTAACAGCTCATTATGTCTCTCTTGTGTGTTGACTCTTGTGCTCAGGTGTGTGTTGACTCTTGTGCTCAGGTGTGTAACAGAGAGCCAGTACATGCCCAGTGGTCACTAACAGAGACGTGACAGACCGCCCCAGCAGCTAACGAGTGGTGAAGAGGATAAATTATAATAGTTTGGCTGAAATAGTTACAACACTGTCACTCTCGTTTGAAGAATGAACATTGTTTTTTATCAGTTTACATAACAACTTGTGTAGTCAGAGGAAAGTACTGAAACAAATGTTACAATATTTACTTTATAACAAAAGACTCATAAGACCACCGGTGGAGACCTTCACTAAGTCATCACAACAATGGCTTATTGGCCCTCAATACATTTACTCTATCAAATTTATCACATTTTCATGAAATTCTCGTGAAAGAGAAAGTTGCAGTTGGTATCAATTGTCGGCTTCTACTAATGACCTGACAGTTGTGACAATAAAGCCATCTGGTGACAAGGGTGAATATAACTTTTAGTTATCCTGTAGACACGGGAAGCCTTTACAGTTCCCTGGCACCAATTATTACAACATGGAACTTATTACTTATAGTATTATAAAGAAGCACAATAGACCGCGGGCCGAGGCTCGATATCATTCAATTCCGTAGTACCCGTCAAGGAACTACTTCAAATGAATTTTTCCTTGTAAATTAGATGTTGCTAATCACGAATATGAATGTTCCCAGTCTCAAAAGTTCCACGTTAGTTTATAATTTTTTTTGAAAATTATCAGAAAATGTGGATAGAAAGCAGTACATAGTGACGTCACGGCAGAACACTGGCCACCAATGAAACGGCGTGTCTCATAAGGGCTGGTTCACGGCCAATCATGATCGCCGTCTCTCACCAATATTGATAAACGTGGCGTGCTCCATGCACGTTGTTGATTCTACAAGACGGGACAATATTATTAGTTTTTCTGAGGCTAGTTGGCGAAAATTTGTCTCAAGTGTGCATTTATGGAAATACCTAGACACCAGGGAATCCGAAGTTGCCAAGGATTCCATAAATCGCTGTGGACTAGAGCTTGTACAGAGCTTTGAAGCGTTGCACGCTAAAATCCCCGCGGTAGAAATCGTCGGATATCACCGCAAGTTCTACATGCGGTTTACAGATAAAACGAAGATAGACAGAGCACGAAACAAACATGATGAAAGGCTAGCTCATATCTTTGAATTAGGTAGGTACATAGAGCAGGCTATACAGGTATTGATATAGGTCTTGGATTGTATATGTTGAGTACTTGACTGGTCTCTCTGCTTGATATCACAGGGATGGGTGTGATCTGATTCGTGTGAATGATATAAAGACTGATGTTGAAGTCAAACCAATTCCAGCATTGTATACAACCCAAGAGGAAGCTGGCTGCTCTTACACAGTGCTCATGCTGCCAATACTAGTGGACACAGTTATAAACAGCCCAGATACTGATGTACTTGTGGTCGCTGTAGCATTCTGTATGGACATTGATGCGGAGTTGTACTTCCATACTGGTAAAGGCGATAATATGCGCACAATTGCTCTTTGCCAAATATTTGGCCATTTTGGTGGAGAAGTGTGTGAAGCCTTCTTTCATTGTGTGACCGGTTGTGACTCTGTTAGCATGGAATAGGAAAAAAGAACTCTGCCAAAATCATGATATCAAACCCTGCTCACTGCGCAGCATTAGCACAACTTGGAAATGTATTTGAGGTTTCTCAGACTCTATCTGATGAGCTGGAGGCATATATATGCGAGCTATATGGACAAAAGGATTGCTGTGATGTAAATGAATCACGGGTGAAAAATGTTTAAGTCTGGCAGATATGGAGAATGTAGGTTACCCCCGAATAAGGATCCCCTTCTGAAGCACATACAGCGGGCCAATTATCAGGCAGCAATATATAAGCGATGTCTAGTTCAAAATCCTGAAATACCGCCACCTGAAAGTAATGGTTGGAAAATTGAAGACAAAAAATTGGTAGTCGATTGGATGACTCTTCCCTCAGCACCATTTAGTGTAATGGAACTTGTGCATTGTTCATGTAAGAAAACAAAATGTGCACAAGGAAGATGCACATGTCTCCATAACAAGCTTCCTTGCACCGACTTGTGTTCATGTTCAGAATGTCAGAATTCAACCACTACCCCAGAAACAGTTGAATTGAATTGAATTGTATTGAATTGAAACATTTTATTTAGCCAGATAAATACAGATACAGAGTGGATAGAAATAACAATATTAACATGGCTGACCCAGTTGAGAACCTGAGCTCTCTTTTAGGCACCTCATATATACTATACATTTATCTCAAGGAAGTATTATGTAACATTTAGTATCATCTGGAATAGTACAATAGCATGGTAGTAATAAGTACATCTCATAATGTTACCACGGTTATCACTTCAATATTTATTTATTTTACTTATTTTTAATTTTTTTTTATTTTTATTTATTTATACATACATATACACATACATATATACACATATATACACACATATACATATATATAATCAACACCCCAACCCGCCAGGATTCGAACACACGGCCCACGAGCCTATGACTGGGGAACGCTAACCGTTGGACCACCAGGATACCTAAAGCAGTCCTAGACTCTGTTATATTTCACACAAAGCCTGTTCAACGAGCTTATGGCACCATGAACCTCTAATGGGGACTACCCTTATCACGTAGGTGTCAGAGTAACGTTTTACCAAATCCGGCTTCGAAACACGAGGATCCATATATATTTCATTAGCCCAATAAAGCACGCGGGCTTCTACATACAATCAACACCTGGTGGTCCAGTGGTTATCGTTCCCCTGTCAGTCACAGTCATAGGCTCGTGGGCCGTGGGTTCGAATCCTGGCTGGTTGAGGTGTTGATTATATATATATATATATATATATATATATACATTGGTGACCAGGAACGCTTACCGGCTAGGCCACAAGGACACTAAAAGCAGTTCTAGAATCTGTTATATTTCACACAAAGCCTGTTCATCGAGCTGATGGCGCCGTGAACCTCATTGGGAAACTGCCCTTGCCTCTTATGTGGTGTCTAGAACTGCTTTTAGTGTCCTTGTGGCCTAGCCGGGAAGCGTTCCCTAGTCCTACCCAGTAGGTCGAGGGTTCGATTCCCTGCTGGTGAGGTCGTTGATTATATGTTCAAAGTCCGCGTGTTATATGGACTAAAAATGAAGTATATATATGTACTTCGCGTTTCATACCAGCTGGATTCGGTAAAATGCTACTGACACCACATAAGAGGCACGGGCAGTTTCCCAATGAGGTTCACGGCGCCATCAGCTCGATGAACAGGCTTTGTGTGAAATATAACAGAGTCTAGAACTGCTTTTAGTGTCCTTGTGGCCTAGCCGGTAAGCGTTCCCTAGTCCTACCCAGTAGGTCGAGGGTTCGATTCCCTGCTGGTGAGGTCGTTGATTATATGTTCAAAGTCCGCGTGTTATATGGACTAAAAATGAAGTATATATATGTACCTCGCGTTTCATACCAGCTGGATTCGGTAAAATGCTACTGACACCACATACGAGGCACGGGCAGTTTCCCAATGAGGTTCACGGCGCCATCAGCTCGATGAACAGGCTTTGTGTGAAATATAACAGAGTCTAGAACTGCTTTTAGTGTCCTTGTGGCCTAGCCGGTAAGCGTTCCGTAGTCCCACCCAGTAGGTCGAGGGTTCGATTCCTTGCGGGTGAGGTCGTTGATTATATGTTCAAAGTCCGCGTGTTATATGGACTAAAAATGAAGTATATATATGTACCTCGCGTTTCATACCAGCTGGATTCGGTAAAATGCTACTGACACCACATAAGAGGCACGGGCAGTTTCCCAATGAGGTTCACGGCGCCATCAGCTCGATGAACAGGCTTTGTGTGAAATATAACAGAGTCTAGAACTGCTTTTAGTGTCCTTGTGGCCTAGCCGGTAAGCGTTCCCTAGTCCCACCCAGTAGGTCGAGGGTTCGATTCCTTGCTGGTGAGGTCGTTGATTATATGTTCAAAGTCCGCGTGTTATATGGACTAAAAATGAAGTATATATATATGTACCTCGCGTTTCATACTAGCTGGATTCGGTAAAATGCTACTGACACCACATAAGAGGCATGGGCAGTTTCCCAATGAGGTTCACGGCGCCATCAGCTCGATGAACAGGCTTTGTGTGAAATATAACAGAGTCTAGAACTGCTTTTAGTGTCCTTGTGGCCTAGCCGGTAAGCGTTCCCTAGTCCCACCCAGTAGGTCGAGGGTTCGATTCCTTGCTGGTGAGGTCGTTGATTATATGTTCAAAGTCCGCGTGTTATATGGACTAAAAATGAAGTATATATATGTACCTCACGTTTCATACCAGCTGGATTCGGTAAAATGCTACTGACACCACATAAGAGGCACGGGCAGTTTCCCATTGAGGTTCACGGCGCCATCAGCTCGATGAACAGGCTTTGTGTGAAATATAACAGAGTCTAGAACTGCTTTTAGTGTCCTTGTGGCCTAGCCGGTAAGCGTTCCCTAGTCACACCCAGCAGGTCGAGAGTTCGATTCCTTGCTGGTGAGGTCGTTGATTATATGTTCAAAGTCCCCGTGTTATATGGACTAAAAATGAAGTATATATATATATATATATATATATATATATATATATATATATATATATATATATATATATATATATATATATATATATATATATATATATATATATTTTTTTTTATATATATATATATATATATATATATATATATATATATATATATATACCTGTATATATATATATATTTATATATATATACATATATACATACATGTATACACACATACACACACACATACATACACACACACATACATACACACACACTTATACATATAAATTAGAGTGGAATTTAAAAACATAAGTATAATGGGGGAGCAGTACAACCTGGGTTGTACAGTAATAAGGTTGAACAAGAGGACAGAGCTTTCAGGATTATGTCTAGTTGGCAATTATATGTATTGCAATGGTAATTACTTATTTATTTACAAGATAATTTCCGATAAAACGGATTTGGTGGTACAATAAAAGCAGGTACTGTAAATATAGTAAGTGTTACAAGAAATATTAATACTTCGACAATAGATATTTTTTTAGAGATGATTTAAAGGAAGGAAGAGTAGTCTTTGCTCTGATGGGTGGGGGTAAGTTGTTCCACACCTTTCACACCGTGATATTTTATGGAGGTCTGGGACTGAGAGGAGCGCATGGGGGGTGGTCTTAGTAGCTCTGGGTGCCTTAAGTTGTATCTCTGATTATTCCGGAAACTGGAAGTAATTATTGTCAAGCAACTGATTGATAGATTTGTAAACAAAGAGGGCACAGCAGTAAGTGTTAATATCTTCGAATTTTAAAAATTTCAATATAGCAAATTTTTCGTTTGTGTGATCTGTTTTTTTCAAGTAGGTCATTGTCCGTACAACTCTCTTTTGTGCAGTAACCAGAGATTGTGTTTTTGAAGAGCCAGAGGCCCCCCATAGTGTGTGACAGTGTATCAGGTGTTGGTAAACAAGATCATGATAGATTTCTTTCATTGCTGTGAGAGTGAGTGACTGTCGAGTGTGATACATGATACCGCACTGTTTATTGATTTTACTGTGAATGGCTTGTATGTGGTTTCTCCAGTTAAGTTTCTCATCAACAATAACTCCGAGGAATTTAGTATTTTGTTCGCGTTTGAGGACTATATTACCAAGGTACAGGGGGTTCAAGTCTGGAGGTAAGTTTTTTCTTCTGTGAAAGATCGTGTAGTGGGTTTTCTCAAGATTTAGGGTCAGTTTATTACGTATTACCCAGGTCCCGACTTTAGTTAATTCAGTGTTCATAGTTCTCATCAAGGAATGGAGGTCTGAGTTGCTGGCATAGAGATTACTATCGTCTGCAAATAAGTTGTATTTTATGAGTGAGCTGGCGTGGACTCTGTCGTTTATGTACAACAAAAACAGTACTGGACCGAGAATTGAACCTTGGGGGACGCCATACAAGATTGGCGAGGAGCCAGATTGGTGGTTATTATAACAGACATACTGCATCCTGTTGGACAGATATGAGGTAAACCAATTGACGGACAGGCCCCTAACGCCGTAATGTTCAAGCTTTGAAAGGAGGATGGTATGGTCGACAGTATCGAAGGCTTTAGAGAGGTCCAAGAATATACCAACTGTGAACTGAAGGTCATTAAAGGAATTTAAGATGTCATTAGTAAGGATAGCAGAGCACTCTCAGTTGCTGAACAAGATATAGACTCGGAAGGTTCAGATGATGAACTTTAATAACTTAAAAATATAGTATATTGACCACTGGGAGACTATTTTCAGATCCTAAATCAATCATACTAAATTCTGTACAGTTGATCCCACTTTCAAGGACACATTATATTAATAACAGAGACGTGTGTAACAGTGTTAGTCTCTTAAATGATGGCAAGGGAGCACCACATTACAGGAGCTGGCTATTGGTGTTGAAAAACTGAATGTTTGTTTCCACCAATAACCAGCTCCTTTAAAGTCGCCCTTTTATGTAGTAATTACGGCTTGATTAGATGATAAATCTTCTTTCTTGTAATTATTAATAATTTGTAATAACAATTAATACTAATCATTATCAATTATTAGTAATATTAATAGTAACAAAAGTAATTTTTTGTGTGTAATATTTTTCCATTATTTTTTATATTGATGATTGAATTTCTTCACTATTTTGTATTCCATTTTAGCCTATGTGCAAAACTGTTATCTAGAATTAAAATACTTATATAAATGTGTTTTAAGATGTCCAATTAAGAGTTATTAAATATATATCGCTTGTTGCTTTGTATTGTTGTGCCTGCATTTATTGAAGGTCTTAATGAACATCAAGTAATATAAGGCTATAAATTATGGTTGGTGGGGAATATTACGCTTAGCAACGAGAACATTCAAGGCCTTTTTTCCATCATAGTTTATTGGACGACTTTGACCGACCTTTAAGGTGTACAATAAGGCTATTTCCATCAAATATTGCTAGTCGCTACCTTTAGATTTGGCTTAAAACAATGTTGTACTCTAAGGTAAACATCTCCATAGCAGCCAGTAAATTAGAATTTATCAAATTTCTACCTAACGTGCAAGATTTAAAGTTGGTAACATGTCATTTAGGGTTTATGGGTGTTCATATAACATAACTAGCATATTTATAGGTAGTTCCCAGGTGGGGACTACGGATCTCGAAAACTAAGCAAGATAGCTGACCTCGGCCCATGGTCTACTATTATGATCACACAGGAAAACCTTTCACATGTAAAAATGTTGAGTTACATTACTAACAACTATTATATATTTGGTCATTCTCTCTTGTTCAATTGTTTCACCAAAAACAGTTTATAAAACTAACACTTCAAGGTAAATACAAGGTAGTGGTAAATTAATGTTCTCCCAACATCACACATTTGGTTATATCTGGGCGGACACTTGTCCAGATGGGCTCCTTAATATTACACTTGGGCCCCATTACATTCATACATAAGAGCACACCAAGAGACATTGTTTGGTCCCATATATATAACTGGCCAGACGGTTCTTGGGTGCACATATGTGTTGTCTGGGGTGGAACATGTGTACAGTATTGTATGTTGGAGACAAAAGAGAAGACGTGTTGTAACAGTAAGATTTAGTGGAGTATTCATGTGGTATTACAGCCCACATACCACTGTTGTACTTACATTATTAGTTGTGGCATTGTTTGTATACCATAACTCTTGAATAGAAGTATGGATAGTTAGCATTCATAAGTGTGCCACTCACCCAGGAACAGTAAACTAATTTACTAACACAGGTCAATAATAAAACAAAGTAATGTTAACCTGCCTACAGTAACACCACCATAAAGGCCTCACTCTTACCCTTACACCTACGGGTTCCATATCCAGTCATCAGTCACTCTGCAATAAAAAGTATAAATTAGATATCACACGAAGCAGACAATAATAACGGGAAACTAAAATTATATTATATTATATTATATTTTATTATGCTATACTATACTATATTTTACTATACTATACTATACTATACTATATTTTACTATACTATACTATACTATACTATATTTTACTATACTATACTATACTATACTATATTTTACTATACTATACTTTACTTTACTATATTTTACTATACTATACTTTACTTTACTATATTTTACTATACTATACTTTACTTTACTATATTTTACTATACTATACTTTACTTTACTATATTTTACTATACTATACTTTACTTTACTATATTTTACTATACTATACTTTACTTTACTATATTTTACTATACTATGCTTTGCTACTATATTTTACTATACTATACTTTACTTTACTATATTTTACTATACTATACTTTACTTTATATATTTTACTATACTATAACTTTTACTATGCTATATTTTACTATACTATACTTTACTATACTATATTTTTTTTACTATACTATACTTTGCTACTATATTTTACTATACTATACTTTACTTTACTATATTTTACTATACTATACTTTGCTTTACTATATTTTACTATGCTATACTTTGCTTTACTATATTTTACTATACTATACTTTAACTTTTACTATATTTTACTATACTACTTTACTTTACTATATTTTATTATGCTATACTATACTATATTTTACTATACTATACTATACTATACTATATTTTACTATACTATACTATACTATACTATATTTTACTATACTATACTATACTATACTATATTTTACTATACTATACTTTACTTTACTATATTTTACTATACTATACTTTACTTTACTATATTTTACTATACTATACTTTACTTTACTATATTTTACTATACTATACTTTACTTTACTATATTTTACTATACTATACTTTACTTTACTATATTTTACTATACTATTGTTACGAACCCCTCCACCCAGCACTACGAACCACGCCATCTATTGTCCTGATCTACCTACCCAGCACCACGAGCAACGCCATCTAGGGACGAGACACGAGTATGACTCGTCTTAGTTACCACTCAGGGGTTTTCCTTCTCCATATCCTGGTTGTTGCGTCACTTCCTCCAAGTCTTCTTTGTGAGCTCCAATTCGAGGAGAGAGCACTACACTCTGGGAAGTGACCACAGGATCATCTATCCTCTAAACCTACGGCACAGTGACTACCTACCGTCTTCTACAATACTCAGCCTTACTCGTCAGCCATCTCAGCTCCTCACTTAAGTATTTTTAATCTTGTATTGCCTTCCCCACGTCCACTTGCTTCAAAATTGTTTATGTTGTATTAATATGTATATACTGTTAATGTTTAGGTTAAGTATGGTTAAGGGTAATTTATAGGAAGCTGAATATTTTGTTAAGGAATTTATGGTACTTTATTATACACAACGAAAACTCGCATCCTTTGTCGACCCTTTTATAGTCCGATTGTCTTTGTTTTTTATTGTTGTTACCTGTTGGGATCAGGGTAGACTTTTAACTATATTTTAAATCCCCAACTCGTAACAAATGGCGACCGTGACAGGACTCGACCTTAAGTACCATATTCCTTCCCCCCTTGTTACTCATTGTTAATTATTCCTCCCAGTCACTTCTGTTCACAATTGCTATACGGTGGTTTAAAGTTTCCTTCATATGTGTGTGCATATATTGGTATTATCGTACAGTAAGAGTGACAGCCGTAGGATATTAGGTTCCAAGTGTCATAAGGCTTACCTGTTATTACACGTGGCAGTCGTGTAGTAAGTCTTATCGAGTGTAGGGAAGAATCCGGATCTGTTTATTGCCGTACCCTCGCTCCAGAGTAGGCTGTTCCATAGTCACTAGTTTAGGGTGAAGTGATATCTTGGGACGCCCCTCTCTACCAGGACCCCATAATTATAAAGCCTCAATTATTGTTCTTCTCATTATCTCATTCAGGGTCAATCATACCAAACTCCAGGGTTGTTAATCCGGATCTTTATATAAATGCCGTAATACGCCCTACCTCTTTCAAGTCTCTTATCCTTATCTAAGGATCTTCTCAGAAGAACAATAATCATAAGTGTAATTTCCCTAGGTATAACTTGGTTAGTTTCCGGGACTTTCTGGTTATCCACTGCCGTGATATTTTCTAGGGTTATCCACTTATCTTATCTTTTGACCATTAGTTAATTTATCCTATTTTTTCTTAACAATGGCCACCTCAGGTTTTGATCTCCAGGATTTTATTGAAAATCCTTCCGTAGCTAAATTACGTGTTAATATCCTGAAGAAAGAATGGAAAGAAATAGCCAACTATTACAATATCCCATTTTCACAGCAACTGACTAAGGAAATGTTAAAAAATCATGTGATTGAAGTGTTGGTTCAACAAGAAGTTTTAAAAGAATCAGCTGTTGACAGATTAACGCCCATGTCCAAGAAACTTCAACCACTATCCACCACCCCTCCTCACTCAGAAGTTGCCTCAGGTCTGGCTAGCCCTCAAGAAGAAACACAACGAATAGACGCCTTAGAACTAGAACGAGCTAGGTTCGAGTTCCAAATCAAAATGAAAGAACTCGAGTTGGAGGATGAGGGAAGGTTGGAGCAGGCCAAGTTGGAGCATGAGGGAATGATGGAACAGGCCAAGTTGGAGCAGGAGGTTAGACTGAAAGAACTACAGGTGAGAGAGACAGAAGTCACCTTAACATCGGAGTTTAAATCAAAAGAAGTGGCATTAAAAGAGAAACTAGCTGCTTTTAACCCTGCTACTGCTTCTTCACTTGTTCCCGGGTTTGATGAATCCGATATGGACGGGTCATTTAGGACTTTTCAGAAAATACCCAGAAAGAATGAGTGGCCCAAGGACCAGTGGGTGTCAGTGTTAGTTCCTAAATTATATGGTAAGGCTCGTAGAGTTTATAACTGTTTAGACCAGACTGATGACTATGATAACGTAAAAAAGAATATCCTCACCTCTTATGCTATCACGCCAGATGGATACCGGCAGAAGTTTCGTAAACTAACCAAACCATTTTCCCACACCTTTGTTGAGTTTGCTCAAGAAAAGCTTAGGTTTTTTAAGAAGTGGTTAGAGGCTACAGAGACCTCCACATTTCAGGATTTGTTAAACTTGGTAGTCCTGGAGGAGTGGAAGAGCAAGATACCATTTCACATCTTGAAGCATGTGGAGGAGCGTGGAGAGGTTAATTTAGGACGTGCGGCTGAGCTGGCTGATGAGTATGCCTTGCTGGTGGAGTCACTGTGCCGTAGGGAACGTGGTACTTCCCGACATGTTAGGTCCTCCTCTGATGATAACCTTGGGGGCGTGAGTGGTAGGTCGAAAGGTCCCACACCTACCCCTCCTGATGCAACCAAGTTTACTTGTTCTTACTGTAAAAACCCAGGCCATACGATCCAGACTTATAAACACCCAAAGTGTAGAATTGCTAAAAGTAGTTCCCTGGATCCCAAATCCAAACCAATAGCAAACACCAATGTGGAAAGGCCCCATCAGGATCTCTTCTCTTCATTCACCTATGAGGGAAAAATTTCAATCATAGAGGGGTCTCGTTCTTTCCCTATTCGTATACTACGTGATACGGGCGCAGCACAATCTATCCTCCTGTTTAACGTCATTCCTGATATATCTACCGCATTTTACTAATGAGTGTTCTAATTTCAGATCTCTCATCCCATTCTTCCTATCCTTTAGCTAAAGTGCACCTCCAATGTCCCTTGATTACTGGGGAAGTGCAAATAGCCATTAGGAAAGACCCAATGCCTGTGTGCGGCATTCATTTATTATTAGGTAATGACTTGGTAGGAGATCTAGTGGTTCCTAACATAAAGACAGTCGACTCTCCCTTACCTGTCAACTCCACCACTGACCTTAAAGAAACTATTCCTCATCTTTTCCCATCTTGTGCTGTCACCCGGTCACAGAGTGTGCGAAATGGTCCCTCTTCATCTAAAACCACCTCCAATATCTTCCTACCCACAGAAGATCTGTACAATAAGACCATTAGTAAGGATGAGCTCATTACAGCCCAACAATCTGATCCATCTTTGTTCAAACAGGTGATGAAAGACCCCAGTGTGGACCATTGTACATCTTCGGCTTACCACCCACCGTCCCAAGGTTGCTTGGAACGGTTCCATGAAAACTTTCAAATCAATGCTAATAAACTATCTCCCCTCAACTATATAGTCCATACTCCTGATCTCAGAAAAGATTCACAACTTGTTCACATTAATCTCATGAAACTTTACCATTCCAGGCAGTCAGAGGAAGACATCCCAGAGGCTATAAGCCAACCTGTATTGCATACGGTTTTGTCAGGGCCGGAGCCGGAGACAGATGACATGGATCTATTGGAGAATTTAGACTTTCCTCTACCTAAAGAAAACCCTGCTAACAGTCACATACTCAACCACTTGGATGAGTATTTTTCTGTTCTGAATCCATCTCAAGCAAAAGATCTCACTAAGTTATTATCAACATTTCCTAAAGTCACGTCAGACCTCCCAGGGTTTTGCAATATACTTAAACATAATATTAAGCTAATCTCAGATGATGTGCAACCCATTAGGCAATCAGCATATCGACTAAATCCACAAAAAAAAAGATTATGAAAAAGGAGGTAGATTTTTTGTTAAAACATAACTTAGCTGAGCCTAGTACCTCCCCCTGGGCTTCACCTTGCCTTCTCATTCCAAAACCCGATGGCACTTTTCGTTTCTGTACCGATTATCGTAAAGTGAACCAGATCACTGTCTCAGACTCCTACCCTTTACCTTTGATTGAAGATATAATAGACAGCATAGGCTGTGCCAAATTTATCAGTACCGTGGACCTGTTGAAAGGATATTACCAAGTGGGACTCACGGATAGGGCAAAAATAATCTCGACATTTATAACTCCATTTGGTCTTTTTCAATATTTGGTTATGGCGTTTGGCTTTTCTAATGCTCCGGCCACATTCCAGAGGGCCATCAACTATCTAATTCAGGACCTAGGTTGGACGTTCGCCTACCTAGATGACCTGGTGGTGGTGTCGGACGGCTGGGACGAACATCTGGTGCGTTTGGAGATACTGTTGGCACGACTGCAAGAGACTGGATTCACCATAAACCTGGCTAAATCTGCTTTTGGCCGGGCCTCAGTGACTTACCTGGGACATATCGTTGTGCATGGTATGGTGAGACCCAAGGACGCAAACGTTAAAGCCATCTTGTCCTTCACCACTCCAAGGACGAGGAAGGAACTCATGTGCTTCCTGGGGATGTGCGGCTACTACCGTCGGTTCTGCAGTAACTTCTCCAGCGTGGCCGGACCCCTCACAGACCTTACCAGTTCTGCAGTCCCTTACATCTGGAACCAGAGGTGCGACCAGTCTTTCCACCGCCTCAAAGCCTTCCTTGCCTCCAAGCCTGTAGTCCACCCCCCTGACTACACCTTGCCCTTCCATCTGCAAATCGACGCTAGCTGTGTCGGAGTGGGGGCTGTGCTCCTACAACCCGACCCAACCACTGATGTCCTTCACCCTGTGGCATACTACTCCGCCAAGTTGAAAAACATCAGACCAACTACTCGACCATAGAGAAGGAGGCCCTGGCTCTGGTGTTGGCAATAAAGAAGTTTGAATGTTACCTCCAGTCTTGCCCACAAACAACCCTAGTCTTCACTGACCATAACCCACTCACGTTCATCCAAACCAACAAGACCTCCAACCAGCGAATCCTCCGCTGGGCTCTCCTCACCCAGCCCTATAATCTACAAGTCCGGCACATAAAGGGGGTGGACAACCTGATTGCAGACTCCTTATCCCGAGCTCCAGTGGAAATGCAGCAGCTACTCTCCAGACGCACCAGGTGATCACCTCCTTCGCGCCCGCGCTACGGAGGTCTTTGGAGGGGGGTGTGTTACGAACCCCTCCACCCAGCACTACGAACCACGCCATCTATTGTCTTGATCTACCTACCCAGCACCACGAGCAACGCCATCTAGGGACGAGACACGAGTATGACTCGTCTTAGTTACCACTCCGGGGTTTCCCTTCTCCATATCCTGGTTGTTGCGTCACTTCCTCCAAGTCTTCTTTGTGAGCTCCAATTCGAGGAGAGAGCACTACACTCTGGGAAGTGACCACAGGATCATCTATCCTCTAAACCTACGGCACAGTGACTACCTACCGTCTTCTACAATACTCAGCCTTACTCGTCAGCCATCTCAGCTCCTCACTTAAGTATTTGTAATCTTGTATTGCCTCCCCCACGTCCACTTGCTTCAAAATTGTTTATGTTGTATTAATATGTATATACTGTTAATGTTTAGGTTAAGTTTGGTTAAGGGTAATTTATAAGCTGAATATTTTGTTAAGGGATTTATGGTACTTAATTATACACAACGAAAACTCGCATCCTTTGTCTACCCTTTATAGTCCGATTGTCTTTGTTTTTTTGTTGTTGTTACCTGTTGGGATCTGGGTAGACGTATAACTATATTCTAAATCCCCAACTCGTAACAATGTATATATGTATATATATATATATATATATATATATATATATATATATATATATATATATATATATATATATATATATATATATATATATATATATATATATATATATATATATATATATATACACTTTAT
>NW_024719981.1:0-11685 GCF_018991925.1 Homarus americanus
CCGTAACATTATTCAGACTGCTAAACGATCAATAATAATTTCAAATTCAATAATAGTCCCTTAACTTCATGAATCGCATCATTATTAATTCGGTAAATTACATTTAATATCATATAGGCCTAGTTCCGCAGTCTCTCGCTACGAGCAGGCAGCGCTCCCTCCCCTCAGATGACCTTGAACGCTCAGTATCACTCATGGCGGGGCATTTGAAATTACTCTGAAATTTCTGAATATTACAATCGACCCCCCTAAAAAAGACAGCACTGTCCTCATGTGCTGAGAAAACATGCATACGACCCCCCTAAAATTTTGTTCTAAGGACTGCACCTCACCCCTTTTGCTAAATGCAGCATTCCCGTCTTCTCTTCTCTCCTTTTCTCTCCCGCTAACATATATATATATATATATATATATATATATATATATATGCTGATAACCACAAGGAAAGAAGAAAACACGAAGTTCCCAAGCGCTTTCGTGTAATTCACATCTTGGGAACTTGGGAACTTGGGAACTTCGTGTTTTCTTCTTTCCTTGTGGTTATCAGCATATACCTAGATCACGCGCACCTACAGTGATTTACTTGCATATATATATATATATATATATATATATATATATATATATATATATATATATATATATATATATATATATATATATATATATATATATATATATATATATATATATAGTTATAATTACCCGATCTTAAGCTGCAGTTATTTAAATACATGACTATAACTGAAATACATTGTTTTTCTTTTAACCTTTCCTTCTGTGTATCACCCACCACACTGACTGGTGTCCTTAGCTAAAGTTATATACAAGATTAAACACTCTATTAGCATTATTTTCTATGTGAGATACTGAGATAACAAAGTATAGTATATAGAACCATAAAATGTTCTGTTTATAAGAGGTGAGAGGTAGGCGAGGGAGTCTACCTGCTGACGTCAGCAAAGCTCCACCCACCTTGTCCTAGCCTGGCCTAGCCTAACCTAACCTAACAGTGTAAAACAAGTCTAGCCTAGCCTAACCTAACCAAACCTAACCTAGTGTAAAACAAGTCTAGTCTAGCCTAGCCAAGCCTAACCTAACATAACCTAACCTAGTGTAAAACAAGTCTAGCCTAGCCTAGCCTAGCCTAACCTAACATAACCTAACCTAGTGCAAAACAAGTCTAGTCTAGTCTAGCCTAGCCTAACCTGACCTAACCTAACCTAGTGTAAAACAAGTCTCGCCTAGCCTAGGCTAACCTAACATAACCTAACCTAGTGTAAAACAAGTCTAGTCTAGCCTAGCCTAACCTGACCTAACCTAACCTAGTGTAAAACAAGTCTAGCCTAGCCTAGCCTAACCTAACATAACCTAACCTAGTGTAAAATAAGTCTAGCCTAGCCTAGCCTAACCTGACCTAACCTAGTGTAAAACAAGTCTAGTCTAGCCTAACCTGACCTAACCTAACCTAGTGTCAAACAAGTCTCGCCTAGCCTAGCCTAACCTAACATAACCTAACCTAGTGTAAAACAAGTCTAGTCTAGCCTAGCCTAACCTGACCTAACCTAACCTAGTGTAAAACAAGTCTAGCCTAGCCTAGCCTAACCTAACATAACCTAACCTAGTGTAAAATAAGTCTAGCCTAGCCTAGCCTAACCTGACCTACCCTAGTGTAAAACAAGTCTAGTCTAGCCTGACCTGACCTAACCTAACCTAACCTAGTGTAAAACAAGTCTAGCCTAGCCTAATCTCGCCTGATCTGACCTTATCTAACCAAAACTAACCTAACCTTGATCTGATCTGATCTGATCTAATATAGTGATTAGTTTGAATCAGATTGTTATACGTCTTTTTGATCAGTCTAAGTTTCTTTCATCTTACTCTTCATTTTTTCTCTGTTGTTCCTCCTTGTTATATTTTTTCTTTATGCTTTATTTTCTTTCCCTCCTTCTCCTCTTCTTATTCCTCTATTGTTCTTTAAGAAATCAGGATAACTATTAAGATTTGTTGACCAATTTTTCTCTACATTTTCATTAAAAGATTACTTATTACAACAACATTATCTGTATTTATATTATCTGAAGAGGAGTCCTGGCCACAACAAACGCCCCTACACTAACAAAATGAAACACTGCAGTAAATTATGTAAATATTCAAAAGGATTTGGATTTAATTGTCGGTCGTTTAATTTTAGGAACATTTCTTTAGTGTTAACGGGAGGCAGGTAATGGCTATTATCAAAAAGCTTCCCTTATAATGACTACGGTCCCTCCAGCCAGACTTATACTAGCGTCTAAAGCCAAGGTGTGGTAGAGTCAAGGTTACCCACTGAAAAGTTTATTTGGATAAGTTAGGAGTGATACTATTAAGTTTGGCTCCATTAGGCGGTGTAAGGTTACCTGGAGTGGATGATTATGTGTTGGGTGGGGCGGAGAGGAGTCACACCAGGTTAGTTAGACTCCAGTTAGTGTGTATTTTATCCCTTTAACTCTCAAAGGAAAATTAAATAGATTAGTTGTTTTATAAGATAATTATTTAATTTTAATTCATCGGTTTATACTTTCATGATGTTACGTAAGTCTATAAATTCACATAAATATTTTAATGGCAGGATAATAAAAAGATACCTGCTGTAATTACCGTGTTGGAAACTACAATTAGACAACCAAAACAGCATCATCGGCCATTACAGAGCGTTATGTTGTGTAATGTAAGCACTTAAGTCAGTGGCCTAAAGCCTCAGGGCTGCTGTGTGAGGTGGTTCAGTCACGATACAAACATTACCAACATGTTTATCTTCACCAGGTGGGCTTAACATGACCAGGTGATGCCTTACTAACTCTTGGATTATTATTGTTGTTTAGTGAATTTGTATGAAGCTGCAAGATCATCTTACACCTCTTGGAGAAAATTGGGTAAAAAAAATTTTTCATCCCAATTTCCCCAATTGGTAGATATTTTTTTTTTTTATTTTGGTATTCTTTAACCTACCTTACCTGACCTCACCTGACCTAACCTGAAAATAATCCTAGTGATAATGGTAAAAAATGCCAAATACCTATTGGGATAAAAACGAATATTAACCGATATTTTTGTATTGTGGAGAAAACAAAATCTTCAAAAAAGTACAAAAAGTTAAAAACATAAATAAATATTTATAACAACTCCTCCAGGTATCTGTTGTTAGTTTCACCTTCAGTGTCCTCATGACTGTCCTTGTCATTTTACTATTGTTTGTCTTCCTGTATCTTGGATGTTCTCTATGTCACAGTTTATTGTCTTTGTTCTTTATTATACTTCATCACTGTCCATGTTTTACTGCATTATATTTCTTTGTTGTGATAAAATAGTTCCAAGACCTTCAGTTATAAACAATAATCATATGAAAGTCTTTGACAACAACTTAAATTATTCCTTATTTTCGTTACTTAGATCCATTGAATTCTTGTGTCCGTGTCCGTGATAATAATAATATTAGAGTATAATGAAAGGACTTATATTGAGTTGTCTCTCAGGTTTTCATTCGACTGTATAAGTTTATCACAGTAAGCAGTCTACTGTGTTATCATCCATACATACAAAGCTGTAGCGAGACTGCTGGAGTTATGCTGCATCATATTAAGGCAGCATGCAGCATAATGCGACCTCCTCTCCCTCTCTCCCCGACATGACAGCATAATGCAGCTCCCTCTCCCTCCCTCCCCAACATGATAGCATAATGCAGCTCCCTCTCCCTCCCTCCCCTGCATGACAGCATAATGCAGCTCCCTCTCCCTCCCTCTCCAGCATGACAGCATAATGCAGCTCCCTCTCCCTCCCTCCCCATCATGACAGCATAATGCAGCTCCCTCTCCCTCCCTCCCCAGCATGAGAGCATAATACAGCTCCCTCTCCCTCCCTCCCCAGCATGACAGCACCCTGAAGTTCCTTAATGAGTTGGGCTCCAGACTTATTGAAACTACCAGAGACTCCAGGGCATCGAGCTACTATTTACAAGAGAACCAACTGGGAGAAGATGGTAAGGGAAGGCGATAGACTTCAGGTCGATTTTAGATTTTTACAGAACTTAATTTTGTTGGGACACAAAGACAGGCTGGAAGGGTGAGGTATGAGGATCTGGCAGGGTGAGGTATGAGGATCTGGTAGGGTGGAATATGAGGGACTGGAATGGTAGGGTATGAGGGATTTACAGGGTAGGGTATGAGGGGCTAACAGGGTAGGGTATGAGGAACTAGTAGGGTAGGATATGAGGACTGGCAGGGTTTGGCATAAGAGACTAACAAGACTGGGTAGAAGGGTGTGACAATCTCCTCTTCTACACTAATCACGCCACACGTTCTCCCTAAGTCATCAAAAAATATACATTTGTCATGGTGTTCAAAAATTCCTCTTTTACCAACACAAGCTCTCGTTCTTGTAGCCATTGTGATTTAGGCTGAGGGGATAGAGAGATATGGTGAAGGAAGTAGGAGCAGATAAAGATAATGCCGGACATAGATACGAGGATATAATAATTGTGAAAGGGGAAGGAAAGAGGAGGTGGAGATAGTGGTAGAGGAAGCAGGGAAGGAGAGTAGGGGAGAGAGAGTGATGATATATTAAGGTTAATAGAGACAAGGGGGGATAGGATAGGTAAAGAGGATACGACAGGGCAGATTTAATCTAATTTCATGGGTAAGAGATGGCAGGAGACCTAGTGAGTGAGTGAGTGGGACAACCATTGATCGTGATCACACCCCAGTCCACAATATCGTGCACACAAGATAGAGTCAAAGGAACAGAGGGAACATATTCGGTTTGTTGTCGAACACTTGAATCAAAGGAGCAATAAGTTATTACTGAGTCACTGCACGTTGACTACATATTATAGTGTTTGTAAAGATCTTTCTTGTTACACTGGTCGGGAACATCAGATAGCGACCGCACCTGAGCTGTGGCCCATATCTACAGAACCTCGACCATATTAGTTGGTAAAATTGTCTTCGTTTTCTTTGGTGAGTGATCGTGTATTTCCAGATGTAATAACGTAAATGTGTTCAGTGTCTCCAGCAGGACTCGGCTGTACTCCCTTATTGCTGGGACCTCTATCAGTCTGTCTCCACGAATATCAATAAGACCCGTTTCAACTTCTCTACAAACTTTAAGAGCGTTCGGTCGAGGAGTTCAGGTACGGAAAAAGTATGTAAAGTGAGAATAAATTAACACGAGGCCAGTCAGTGTATCAAAACAAGGTCGGGCCCACATCAACTGGCAATATAATCACATAAGGCGGATCATGACGATAACACATTTGTGCTTATTGTTTCATCAAAGTACTTAGGCAACATGTTAAATCTATTGTTTGTGTGAAAGTAAAAGAAGAAGCTGTACAGGTTGATCCACAGTTCCTGTTTCAACATCTAACAAAAGCATCGGGGAGAGTGTAAGGTAGGTGAGTAGTGTAACCACCCGCTGTACTCTCAAGGGTCTGGCATAAGAAACACCTTATGGACTATGTGCTGCACACTGCTGCATCACATTAACCACTAGGAGTTGTAAACAAACACTCCATAAGTGCCTTTATGGAGGAGACCGATGAATTTCAAATTGAACACTGCGACTCCTGTTGTCTCGGTCGGGTCATCAAAATCCTTTGCCTGTTGTGTCATATCGTCTAACACAAAATCGTAAACATAATTTTTGGAGCGTATCTACATCTTACAGCATGATGACACTAAATGGCCGCCTTAAAATGTTATTCTCAAAGATTTAATTATCCAATGAAGAAATTCACCCACTAAAATTTAAAATCACGTTGAAGATAAACTCGTTAAGTTTTATACTATAATGGAAATTAAAGTTCACTCATTCCCTCTCTTGGGCAGAAATTATAATTTATGTTCTTATTTTAGAACAGTCTTGGCTGTTTTTAGGTCCTGCTATGGTTACTGTCTGAGTCACAATCAACCTCACTCGGCATCATCTATTTCAATTTGGCGCAGTTCATGTTGGTGTATTTCATGTTGGTGTATTTCATGTTGGTGTATTTCATGTTGGTGTTGGTGTATTTCATGTTGGTGTATTTCATGTTGGTGTATTTCATGTTGGTGTATTTCATGTTGGTGTATTTCATGTTGGTGATCACCTGCCACCCACCAGAGACTTGGGAAGGTTAGAAATAGTATCATCTCTGTGTTTTATGACGTCTTCGAGGTTTATTTCTTCACCTCACCTCCTGAACCACATCCTCAAGACGGACCATTTCTTACCCCTGGTCGTCTTCTTAGCTAGTCAGGCTTATTTACATTCTTCTCTCACAGCGCTGCACCCCCTGGCGAGAAACTCTCCTCATTTCTTCTAAACTTTTAGAGAAGTAAAGTTTATTCTCAACTGGTTGTACAGATGAAACGTCACAACTTCTTGATACCTTTGCTTTGTGATTATAATACCAATGTGTCTGAGTCGTGTATTTGTTTATAAACGTAATGTAATGATATTTACTCAAGAGGCACTAAAGACATTATAAAGGCTGGATATTATAAATTATCTGCAACACTTGAATCACTTGAATCAGGAGTGAGAAAATTAAATTAAAACAAAAAAGAATTGTAAGTGAATAAAATATCGAAATCCTTGAAAAACTAAATTTCTTAAAAACAGTAATGAACTAAGACAGCAGTGGAAGGTAAGGAGATTGGTGGAAAAGAAAGGGGATCGAAGGAGGGAGGTGAAAGGGGGGAAAATGGAGGGGTAAAATAAAGGGGAGAGGAAGATGAAGGGGGAAGATGAAGGGAGTAGAAATGAATGGGGGTGATGGAAGGGAGGAAGAAGGGAGGGAAGATGAAGGGGTAAGATGGAGGAGAAAGACGATGGGGAGAAGAAGATGAAGGAGAAGATGAAAGGTGGAAGATGAAAGGCAGGAAGCGAAAGTGCAAAATAGATCGGCAAGAGACACAGTTGTACCAGAGGTGGTAAAAATATACACCAGGAAGGAATCGGGTGTGGCAATGTAATACACTCTCTCTCTCTCTCTCTCTCTCTCTCTCTCTCTCTCTCTCTATCTCTCTCTCTCTCTATTATGTTGCTCAAATTTCTCTCTCTTTTTCCAAAAATACAAAACTCAACTTAATAAAGGCAACACATGTACTGTACTATGACTGCCAGTGTATTACAGCATCAACATTATTATATAAGAGTATATATTATACTTAAGCCCCCCCCCCCAGGTATCGCCGGGATGGTTAATCTTCAGGTGGGATACGCTGGGCGGCGAGGGGAGTGACAATCTACCTGTGCCATTAAGGTTTCTGTTACCTTTTCCTGGGGCGACACTTTTGGTGAGTTAATATATAAAAGAGACTCACTTTATACAATACATGAAAAAATAACACCACCATTTAACTTGCACAAATTAACACACATTACAATACTGAATGCCTAACTAGCTTAGCTCCCCCCACCCCCAGCCTCCCTTGAGCGAGCAGGAGCGTGCTGTGTATGGCCACCACCTCAACCAATCACCTCGACTCAGCTAGGTGGACAGCCCACCTGCTATTACTCCCTACTACTTTACTTCCCGTTTCTCTTCTTTCCTTCTCTCTTTCCTCTCCTCTCTCATGGCAAAGTCATTTCCCACTTTACTTCATCATCGTTACTCAGTAAGACAACAGTAGACCACGACTCTTAACACTGTACCTGCCTGACTCTGGTGTTACCTGTACTGTGTTAATTGGCTTGAAGAACATACAACTCTAAAACGTGATATGAATTGTTAATGTTGTCATAGGAAGATGAACTAGACAAAAAACGACCTTTATAACTAAATGTCAGACCAAATACTGTCAAGAGGTGTGAACAGCTTCCATATGGAGGGGATCTTTAATTGAAGTCTAATGTGTCACTTCAGGCAATAACTCTGTGGGGTGGACACATCGACAACACAAGAGTGACCGACATACAAACACTTCCGGGACAACGATAACTAATGACTTTTTTTGTTTGTCCTTTCAGAACAAAGTTCACTCCTGGGATTATCTCTCATAAACGAAGCATCACCAAGCACAAGCACCACACACCTGTATAGGCCTTCAGTATCGTCAACCAGCAACTGTCTGCGTGCTAATAGTCCAGACAAAACCTTCCTTTTACTTTAACCCGGAAATAAACATCGACAGGTTTATTATAAATAATTACAACGACAGTTTTCAAGGCTCAAGTGTCCTTATTTCCTGCCAAGGGTTCCAAGAAAACCTTAAAACTTACAATTAATAAATAATTAAAGATTTTTGCTTCTTGTATGTATATATATAAAGCAAAGAAGTATGTTTGTTTGTTTGTTTGTGTGTCCGCACGAGAATCTCGGAAACTACTTTACCGATCTGTAGTGATGATGGATGGTGTTATATGTAGTGATGGTGGATGGTGTTATATGTAGTGATGATGGATGATGTTATATGTAGTGATGATGGGTGGTGTTATATGTAATGATGATGGGTGGTGTTATATGTAGTGATGATGGATGGTGTTATGTTGGTGATGGATATAAGTAGTGATGATGGATGATGTTATATGTATGTGATGATGGGTGGTGTTATATGTAATGATGATAGGTGTTATATGTAGTGATGATGGATGATGTTATATGTAGTGATGATGGATGATGTTATATGTAGTGATGATGGATGGTGTTATATGTAGTGATGATGGATGATGTGTTGATATGCAGTGATGATGGATGATGTTATATGTAGTGATGATGGATGATGTTATATGTAGTGATGATGGGTGGTGTTATATGTAGTGATGATGAATGTTGTTATATGTAGTGATGATGGGTAGTGTTATATGTAGTGATGATGGGTGGTGTTATATGTAGTGATGATGGGAGGTGTTATATGTAGTGATGATGGGTGGTTTTATATGTAGTGATGATGGATGGTGTTATGTCTGTATTGATCTATCTTCTATCCGATATAAAACAAAGAGTATGTCTGTTTGTTTGTGTGTGTGTGTGTGTGTTTGTTTGTGTGTCCGCACGAGAATCTCGGAAACTACTTTACCGATCTGTAGTGATGATGGATGGTGTTATATGTAGTGATGATGGATGGTGTTATATGTAGTGTTGATGGATGGTGTTATATGTAGTGATGATGGATGGTGTTATATGTAGTGATGATGGATGATGTTATATGTAGTGATGATGGATGATGTTATATGTGTTATAAGTGTTTACATAACATGGTAGATATTACTGAGCCTTCATCAGGGGTTGGTGCCTCCCTCCAGATTCCCAGAGGTACAACTATTGGCGACATTTCTTATTCCATGGCAGCAGTTGAGTTAAATTCATTGGTTGGGAGGTACAGACAGAGTGTAAGTAGCTGTGGAAGTTTCGCGCTCCCTGATGTCGCGCAAATTGTCGCAATTAAGTGTGACTTGTAGCAGTAGTGCGCACGTTGGTGTGAGATAGAGGCGGGGTGTTGGTCCGGCAACACTGGACAGAACTATGAACTCAGCAGCTTGGCGGGTCAGGTTGTTCCAGGTACCATAGGCACTGTAGTAGTTAGCTTCAAAACATGGAATGAGATTTTCTGGCTCGGCCAATGCTGTCACCATCCAATCGTCCAACAGCCTTATCACAGGAGGCTTCGTCAAAGTATCGGATGTATGCGAAGCCATAGTGTTCATTTTTGTTGTCTTTTGCGGGCATCACAAATAGGTCGATCTGTCCACATTCCTCAAACAATGGTCGAATCTGCTTAGGGGCCACACCAGGGTAGATGTTTGTTGCAACCACCACAAACCTGGTGTCGAAGTCTACAACGAAATCCTTGCAAGCCTTCACCTCCACCTCAGACACCTTCGATACAGTGCGTTGGAACACCATTGTGATTTACTGACACTAACAGCTCTCTCACTGAGGTCAAATCAAAATTTGACCATACAGAAAGAATTACGGTTTAATAAGGTTGGAATTAAAAGAAATTGACATCAAAATGAAGCTGTTTATCACTATAGTGTTGAGGACTGGTGTTTGTAAAGATGATGGATGGTGTTATAATATGTAGTGATGATGGATGGTGTTATATGTAGTGATGAAGGATGGCGTTATATGTAGTAATGATGGATGGTGTTATATGTAGTGATGATAGGAGGGTAATATATGTAGAGATGATGGATGGTGTTATAATATGTAGTGATGATGGATGGTGTTATATGTAGTGATGAAGGATGGCGTTATATGTAGTAATGATGGATGGTGTTATATGTAGTGATGATAGGAGGGTAATATATGTAGTGATGATGGATGGTGTTATATATAGTGATGATGCATGATGATATATGTAGTGATGATTGTTGGTGTTATATGTAGTGATGCTGGAAGGTGTTATATGTAGTGATGATGGATAGAGTTATATGTAGTGATGATGGATGATGATATATGTAGTGATGATGGGTGGTGTTATATGTAGTGATGTTGGATGGTGTTATATGTAGTGATGATGGATGATGTTATATGTAGTGATGATGGGTAGTGTTATATGTAGTGATGATGGGTGGTGTTATATGTAGTGATGATGGGTGGTGTTATATGTAGTGATGATGGGTGGTGTTATATGTAGTGATGATCTATCTTCTATCGATATAAAACAAAGAAGTATGTCTGTTTGTTTATGTGTGTGTGTGTGTTTGTTTGTGTGTCCGCACGAGAATCTCGGAAACTACTTTACCGATCTGTAGTGATGATGGATGGTGTTATATGTAGTGATGATGGATGGTGTAATATGTAGTGATGATGGATGGTGTTATATGTAGTGATGATGGATGGTGTTATATGTAGTGATGATGGATGATGTTATATGTGTTATAAGTGTTTACATAACATGGTAGATATTACTGAGCCTTCATCAGGGGTTGGTGCCTCCCTCCAGGTTCCCAGAGGTACAACTATTGGCGACATTTTCTTATTCGATGGCAGCAGTTGAGTTAAATTCATTGGTTGGGAGGTACAGACAGAGTGTAAGTAGCTGTGGAAGTTTCGCGCTCCCTGATGTCGCCCAAATTGTCATAATTGAAGGTAACTGACTTGGCAACGGTAGTGCGCACGTTGGTCTTCTTCAGGATAGAGGCGGGGTGTTGGTCGGCAACACTGGACAGAACTATGAACTCAGCAGCTTGGCGGTCAAGGTTGTTCAAGGTACCATGGGCACTGTAGTAGTTAACTTCCAGCTTGTTAGATGATTTTCGGCTGCGGCCAATGCTGTCACCATCCAATCGTCCAACAGCCTTATCACAGGAGGCTTCGTCAAAGTATCGGATGTATGCGAAGCCATAGTGTTCATTTTTGTTGTCTTTTGCGGGCATCACAAATAGGTCGATCTGTCCACATTCCTCAAACAATGGTCGAATCTGCTTAGGGGCCACACCAGGGTAGATGTTTGTTGCAACCACCACGAAGCTGGTGTCGAAGTCTACAACGAAATCCTTGCAAGCCTTCACCTCCACCTCAGACACCTTCGATACAGTGCGTTGGAACACCATTGTGATTTACTGACACTAACAGATCTCTCACTGAGGTCAAATCAAAATTTGACCATACAGAAAGAATTACGGTTTAATAAGGTTGGAATTAAAAGAAATTGACATCAAAATGAAGCTGTTTATCACTATAGTGTTGAGGACTGGTGTTTGTAAAGATGATGGATG
>NW_024719982.1:0-12114 GCF_018991925.1 Homarus americanus
GTAGCAGTAGCAGTAGCAGTAGCAGCAGCAGAAAGCAGCAGCAGCAGCAGCAGCAGTAGCAGCAGCAGCAGTAGCAGCAGTAGCAGGTGGTGCAGCAACAGCGGGTCACGAACCATGCTCCATCGGAGATTGCTAACGAGCAACACGCGCCTTTCACATTCAAACACGGAGTCAAGAATCGTTGGAACCATCTGATGCGCACTAATCCCTGAGATCCGACCTCCTCCACCTTGGAAGAAGCAATCAGTGCAGTTCATTCCCAAACTAGTGAAACACTCACGACTTAACCCCAGTAGAAAGAACACTTTGCACTTCCACCAAGACTGGGAGGATGGGACTAACTAATCCAGAGGAGATTGCTGACTTGAACATCAAAATTCACTTAAGCTCACGGCAGCCTTTACTGACCACATAATAGCCCAGAATGCAACAGGGAAGTGACACCAGCGAAGTTAATAAGATTCAGTGAGATCCATTAGCGCAACAGACGGCAGCACTGCCAAAATGACATGTTGCAGCAACTATTGCTGCAGGTTCCAGAAAATTTGACAAAAAAGTAGCTATAGAACGAAGAGGTGGGCGCTCGAACTGGTTAACTACGTTACCGATAAGGCAAATGGTTTCAGCCTAACACAAAC
Source organism: Homarus americanus (assembly GCF_018991925.1). Classification (NCBI taxonomy): domain Eukaryota; kingdom Metazoa; phylum Arthropoda; class Malacostraca; order Decapoda; family Nephropidae; genus Homarus; species Homarus americanus. The sequence continues at coordinate 639 of NW_024719982.1, forward strand.
AAGAATTTACAGATGCCATTGCTCTAAGGTACGGGTTAGCCAGTAGATGGTTTGGCCCTCCCAATGCGAGTGTGTGACTATTCCTATGATGGCGATCACGCCATGGTTTGCAAGAAGGGGGCTTGATATGCATGAGAAGTAATGAGGGTGGGCGGATCTCACAGCAAATATGTTGAAGGAAACCTGCCGGGACGTCATGAAACCGACCTTCCACTGGATGGCGAGATCTCCAACACAGGACTTCAAACACATCTAACGAAGCTCGGTGGACGCTAGTGCTCGAGGATTCTGGACGCGACAGGCAGCCTTTCGACATCAGGATTTTTGATCCTATGGCCGTTTGTCACCAAATTCCGGAAGCTTCGATGCTGCAACATAGGAGGACGAGAACGACAAGAGAAGGGCATGGGGAGAGAATTAAAATGTCGATCAAGGCAGCTTCACCTCTAGTGTTCACAACCCTCTGGTGGATGGGCCTGCGCAAGATGTTTCTACGCCAGACTCGCGAGAGCCGATCTCCCAACAGAAGCAGCAGCCAGAGTTATGTCGCGAGCCTGATGAGATGTCGACTGTCTTCTCCTTCGGTCGTGTTTTGCTCTGCCTCAGGGAACGAGAGCTTGCCCTCACCTCAACTGCTGCAGACATCGACTATGAGGCTACACGTCAAAATGCCGATCGATCATGCTCAACTAATTTAACACAGATAGATATAGCTTATGTATTAGGATATTTAATATTACAAATAAATGGTATGAAGGGTGGTATTGGGGAGGCTGAGGCAACAGAAAGTAGTAGCAGTAGTAGCAGCAGTAGCAGTAGCAGCAGCAGCAGCAGCAGCAGCAGCAGCAACAGCAGCAGCAGCAGCAGGCCAGCAGCAGCAGTAGTAGCCAGCAGCAGTCCAGCCAGCAGCAGTAGCAGCAGCAGCAGCAGCAGCAGCAGCAGCAGCAGCAGCAGCAGCAGCAGCAGCAGCAGCAGCAGCAGCAGCAGCAGCAGCCGGCCGCAGCAGCAGCAGCAGCAGCAGCAGCCTGGTCGTCGCCGCCTGCCAGCCCGGTCGCCCAGCCAGCCCGTCGTCGCCGCCAGTCGCCTGCCGTCGTCAAAGTCGTCGTTTCGTCGCAGTCGTCGTCGTAGCCAGTAGCCGTCGTTGCCGTTGCTGTCGGTCTTCTGCAGCCGCCGTCGTCAGTTGCCCGTTGTTGCTGTTGTTGTTGTTGCCGTTAGCAGCAGCAGTAGCAGCAGCAGTAGCAGCAGCAGCAGCAGCAGCAGCAGTGAAAGGCAGCAGTAGCAGCAGCAGCAGTAGCAGCAGCAGCAGCAGCAGCAGCAGCAGCAGCAGCAGCAGTAGCAGCAGTAGCAGCAGTAGCAGTAGCAGCAGCAGCAGTAGCAGTAGCAGCAGCAGTGCAGCAGTAGCAGCAGTAGCAGCAGCAGCAGTGCAGTAGCAGCAGTAGCAGTAGCAGCAGCAGCAGTAGCAGCAGCAGCAGTAGCAGTAGCAGCAGCAGCAGTAGCAGTAGCAACACCAACAAGAAATAAAGCATGAAACAAATGGTGTCAAATCATGTCAAACACTGCCAGCTGATGACCTGCGAGGGAGGTGAGGCGTTGGACAAGCTCTCGTCCTTAACACCCATCAGGATCACCTGCTTCAACTGGCTCCTCACACTGCTGGATTACTGACATATGTCTACCTCTTCCGAGGCCTTCTTGAGTCGCACATAGAAAGCGTCAAAAGTCTCGCCCTCCATCTGTCTACAGCTAAACAATTCCCTCCTGCATAGAGCTTCATTCCGCTGACCTTTGATGTGCCGTTCTAGAACATCTAGTACCTCCTCTAAAGACAACAAAGAAGTCGGGGGCACCTGCAACGTATGTTCCAACACACGCTGCATTTCCAAAGACAGGCACATACGTAGCTGAATGAGTTGTTTAGGCTGTGGCAAGCTCTGGAGATCCACCATTGTAGCATAATCACTCCACCGTCGCCGCCACTCACGAAAAGTCTGGAAAGTCACTTCAGGCTCCAAGATGGGTGGGGGTTAGGCAGCCGCTTTGGGGCTGGGGGGCGTACAGAAGGTGTTGACGAGGTATCTGAGCCAGTCGATACTGAAGCGGTGGGAGAGCCAGGGGCTTGGTTAGCAGTGAGGTTAGATATCAAAGCTGCAAACCGTTCACTATCTTCCAATCTCCTTTGGTGGTCTCTATTTGCCTCCGCTTGTCTCCTTTCTTCGTCCTCAACACGTCTTCTCGCTTCGTACTCACGCCTTTCCTCCCTCATAACTTCAATAAAGCAATTACCTCTGGAGACAAGGCTGAATATCGAGGTGAAGGACTTCAAGATGTGGTGTGAGAGGGTGGAGCGTCGCGCTCTGACTGGTAATCCATCTCTGTAGAGCTGTCATCCGTCTCAGGCATCATCTGGGTGTCAACTGCACAACTACATAAGGAACGAGGCATAATCACTAAATCTGTATATTATATCTCAAATCAATGTTGACCTGTCAGCCCTTCGTGTCAACAAGATCTGAGAAAACAAAATTAATTGAATACACAGATAAGTAAATTATATATACATATATATATATATATATATATATATATATATATATATATATATATAAAATATATATAAAAATGACTGCAGTCTGTACGTTAGTACGTGTGTGTATGTGTGCGCCGTGGTGTGTGTGTGGCTGGGTGTGGGACACAGCCGGTAGGATGTGCTGGCCTTTTCTCCTCACAAATGCCCTGAACAAGCCTTCCACCTTGGGGGATCCCTTAAAACAAGGTCACACTTAAGCACTACACACGCAGGGTACTTATAGCACTTCACAGGCACTTGCTGTCACTGAAACACTGCTCAAAACTCGTTGGTAATTCGAAACAAATTTTGCGGGAGACAATGTGATTAGAACGGCACTTATATTTCCAATCAATCCTACTCACTGCGCCATGTAGGGTTTCTGGGTACTCAGATCTAACTACAGGGGCAAACACAAACACCTGTAGAGTATTGTAGGTTCTATTTGACGGAAGTACAGAGGTGCACAATCCCAGCGCCGGTAGTCCCTACACTCTCTATGGGTCAACTGACCTCTCTCTGACCTCTCAGGCAACATGTGGCAAGTGATACATTAGCAGCTTCCAGATGTCGCCAGCCACATTATCTAAGCGTGTGATGACTTGAAAAGGGGCATTGCCACGCTACTGACTAGATAAGTAATGTATATAAATGGGGTACATACATAGTATAAATACAGCATACATAATATACATACACACTTCAACTTCTAAATCACTCGTTTGGCTCCCCCACCAGAACCCCGAATTCCCAAGCTCCCCAATTATTGTTAGAGGGTGGAGAGCTAAATCCAGAACAGAGTGAATTCGATAAACGAATGTCAGATTTGAACCAATCGCATCAAATCATCAGTAAAACACATTTTTTTATCAGATTCTTTGGTTGCTGTAATCTGCAATTATACCAAATAATAATTATTCATATAATTCATATATATATATACTGTATATATATATATATATATATATATATATATATATATATATATATATATATATATATATATATATATATATATATATATATAAAAACGTGGATAAGATAAATCTTGATAAAATCACACTGGAAAGAAACACAGCGGAGCACCTTAGCTTTCACTTTATTCAAGACATCTTGAATAAAGACGAAAGCTAAGGTGCTCAAGATATATATATATATATATATATATATAAATCACTGTGGGTGCGTGATCTAAAATAACCACAAGGAAGGAAAAACATGGAGTTCCCAAGCGCTTTGTGTAATTCACATCTTCAGGGTGAGTACAGACTAAAGAGAGTACAAAACAAGGTGTGTATATATACAGAGAGGGTGAGACCAGGTCCACAATGGTCAGGAGGTAATGACCCTACTAATCTTTTAAATAGCACGGCAACGGTCGGTCTGACCTGACTACACAGTTATCAGCATATATATATATATATATATATATATATATATATATATATATATATATATATATATATATATATATATATATATATATATATATATATATATATATATATATATATATATATATATATATATATATATATATATATATATATATTTTTTTTAAGGGGTAAAATAGTCATTGGCCCTGAGATTATATTAATCTACACCAAGAGATGCCGGAAAATGCCGGCTTTTTTAAAAGTGAGACATTGTATGAGCATGAAACACAGAAGAAGGCAGAGCATTCCACAGGTTGGCTGCGTGAGGAAAGAAGGATATACTATAATGGGTTATTCTGGCGTTACCGACATCACAAAAGAAACGGTGGGCACCGCGGGCAAGACGTGAGTTACAAGCCCACGACCTTGCCGGCGGTACACAGGATGCCAAATCCACCGAACATTGCCCGTTAAAGTACCTGTAAAAGAGAGAGAGTGAAGCAACATTGCGGCAAAGAGAAAGGGAAGAGAGATTATCAACAGTTCGACAGAAGAAGAGCCAACCCCAGATATGAGAGCAGTACTCCAAGTTAGGACGAATGAATCCTTTATAAACTTGAACCAACAGCTCAGGGGTGAAGTAACTGAATACAGTCCAGGCGACACTTGTGACTGACCAAATCTAATAATATTGAAAAATTAATATTTCGGTTATCCCTAATTTCCGACGTAAATATCATAAAAAAGGTCTCAGGATTGTTCTAAACATTACGAAAAACATATTAATAACAGCAGAAATACCGGTGCAAGATCGATAATTCACCGAAGAAAATTATATTAAATTAGACGTCTTATTCGAATATGAAAATAGATTTGGGGTAGGAAAGTTGTGTGAACTAATACAAAATACCGAAAATGGTGGGCTAGGCACCATGCAACTTCTCTGCAATAACCAGACTGTCTGGTTCATTAGAGTAAACTGTATATTTACTTTATGATTTTAAATCCATTTGTAAAATAGTTACAATAAAAAAGGGTACTATTGCATTTAAATATTCCAATTCCTACCACTAATCTATTATCATATTCTAATAAGATGTCTAATTATGAGATCATTTTCATCTATTACATTACCGTCGAAATGTATATTAACGGAGATATAAATCCAAAATTTTCTCGATTCAATTCAATTTCAATTTCAATTGTTTATTCTTTGATAGAGGAAGCGGGATCTAGTGCTGTCACTAGGTACCCTGTACAATGACACCAAGCATCTGGCAAGTGTGACAAGTATATACAGTATAAATATTATAAAGGGCTTACTAAAGACTAAGGAAGGAAGGATATTCGCCAAACACATAATCAATGTTATTTTTACAAAATATCTGGCCAGTATGGGGAGGATCATCGTGTCTCCGTCAGGGGTCGTGGTGGTGGTCCAGCAGGCGTCACGGAAGCGTTGTGTGTGGGACATCTTAGGAGGTAGTGAATAAGGGTGCTGCTGTCGGGTCTTCTGCATAACGCACAAGAGCGTTGCTCAGGGGGTGCGGGGATACCAATCTCCCAAGCAAAGTCATACCCAATGATGATACGGACAGCAATCCATTCCCTTTCTCGACCCTTTCCTGAGACGTAGAGGTCAGGAAGTTTCTGGAGGACATCGTACCAGGTGGGCAGACTCCAGGGATGGCTGCTTGAGCTTCTCTGTTGCTGCAAATTTGGGTCTAATCTGTAGAGTGTTCGAGAACAACGTAGTCGAGTGTGGCCTTGTTTGCAGGCAGTCTTCAGGTCATCTGCTGCCTCATTCCCAAGATACCGACATGACTAGATATCCATAGGAATGTCTGGGACAGCCTGCATCTGAAGTGTGGATGTTAAGCCTCGTATTCGGTGGATGAGGGTCTATTTTCCCCTGATCCAAATGCGATCCGTCGAAAGCAGACCTGGAATCGCAGCAGACAAGCAAGGGGCAGAAACCATCTGCTTCCTCCTCAGCGAGAAGGGCAGCAAGGAGGGCTATTAGTTCAGCCTGAGTGGAGGATGCCCCGTCAGAAACTTTGAGAGACAGTTTGATAGGCTCAGGGGCATCAGGACGGAAGATGTAGACACCAGCCCCGGCCCTACCTGTAGCGGGGTCAACAGAACCATCTCACCTCGTAGCACCAGCTCACCACACCTGTTATACTCCACACCTGCAAGTATGGGACTCCTTGTAATTTCTAGGTACACATATCAGGCACCTCGTTCGCACACCGTCCTCGGTGAGTAGAGACGAGGGCTACACCCGGAACATACCAGTACTGTTTCTGCGCCTGGCGTGCAGTGACCAACCGTGAGTGTATAAGCATTTCTTATTTATTCCTACTCCTTTGGGAGGTATGCTGGGAATCCACAGGTTCTACAGTGGGATTGCATAGCTGGTAGTCACCTTACATGGTGGGACGCTCACAGAGGTAATAGCCGACGCCCAGCAAGGTGCTAACCGCGTGGGACCTGAGGTGATGGTAGGACGGAGACACTGAGAAATAATGCCTTATGGGTGGTTATCACACACCTAACCCATTACTATTTTTCATATACATCAGGCAAAAGCTTTAAACTGTAATAACTGCTATAGAAGTCTTTTACATGGCGGGATGTAGCCCGATAAGGACACTGACCTGAGGTGATGGTAGGACGGAGGACACCGAGAGCAGTGCCTCGTCGCTCATCACCGCGTGGGCCTACAGTTTCAATCTTTAATTTTCACCTTTTATTTCTTACGGTTCTCCATGAATTTCCCTGTATGTTGTAACCTCATGCCTTATAAACACATATTTTAATCTAAATTACACTAAGATAAGGTTCTGATTTGCTGGTTCGTGGTAAATTCATTTGGGTTTATAATATCAACGCGCCTCGAGGTGAAATTCAGGATAACTCCATAAACAAAGCCGAATATTTCATGGCTGGGTATATCCACTTCATAAAACTGTAATGAGATCCTCCTCTCACGCACTATTTGAACACCGACATGATTCTCTGATCACTGTACATGTCGTGTTATACTTCACGCGAGATACGAGGTGTGTAAGTTCACCTTGATGCATACAAGGTATTCCTTTGAAGATAGGTCTGGGTCATTTCCTTCACCTCATATAGTTCTGATACATTTATCCCTTTTCCAGATCATTGTTCTCATGTATTTATATGATATCTGTAGGTTATGTTCTTTACACTTTCACAGACAGTAAATAGTATGACCTTAAACCATGATCCACACTTTAGTCTAAAGTACACTAGTCCGGCTCAGCTGGACTTTCAATCTCTATAGATACCTGAGGTTCTCCTAATGCTTGAACCTTCAATTAATATTATATAACCTATCTGAGTTTCACATACAACACATGATTCAGTAACATTGAGTAGGTGAGTTATCGCTATCAATGTTTCCCGTTTTCTAAGATTCTAGAAGATCAGTGGATTTGAATGTTATGTGGCGTAATATAGATTGAAGGGGTTTTTGGGATGACAATGATGTGCGCAGTACAGCTCCATAAAACCTGTAAACCGTTTTGAGTCTCCCATTTGAAACATTAGTTCTCTAGCACTTCAAGGAGAGCTGAGGTCTTTTCGTTTTTCTATGTCGCATTATCAGGATAAACTCAAGTATATAAATTCCCTTTTAGGGTGTTCATGCATCTGAATTGGTAAGAGACACTCTTGCTTTGCGTCTACTTAGAGATGTCTGATTGCAGATGAACATTCAGATCCACTGTGACTGATGTTGAAAGCTTCAACTGTGTTTACTGCTAGCGTAATTCTCAATATAAGTCAGGGAGTTGGAGTCGGCAGTAAAGTGAAAGAGATATTGACGTCAGCCGTAGAAATGTCGGTAATTTTGACCGAGGCTGAAGTCCTTTTTTTCCAGACATCAAGATAATCTGATGTTCATGGTGAAAGTGTTGTAGAGGATGTTAATTACGAAAGTAATTAATTGTGAAGGAACTGTCATATGGGTATCTTTGAGAATCAAACGGGTGTAATGGGATACTACTTGTCTTCTGCTCATCCCACCAGGGACTGCCATCCTGAACCTTGAAATCGTTTAATTCTTTTCTTCGATAGCTCAGTTCGAGCGTAGTTTGAAAAAGGTACTACAGATAGGAGGAACGAATACAAACGTTTAAATGTCGTGGCTTGGAACACGGAAACAAAGCTCAGTTTGTGAAAAAAGATCTAGGTGTATTTGTTATGGCAACTTGAAACCTGAAAACCAATGTATTAGCCGTTCGCAACAAAGACAAACAAGTTGCCAGGTTCATATCTGGAATCTGTGATAACAAACTGTGACATTATCTTGAAACTTCCCACCTAGCATTAGTGAGGCCACACATGGATTATGCGGTTCAGTTCGTTGTATTATAGAATGGACATAGATTTCTTTTGGAAGAGTACAAAGAAGAATGACAAAAATGATCCATAATATTGAAAACCTTCCATGAAGAAAGACACGAAAAGCAAACACATTGGTAGAGAGAGCGTAAATTTGGGAATGTGATGAGGGAATTGTACAAGTGAGGTAAAATTTGGGATTAACAAGGGTAAAATGGAAGATGTTTGTTCTGAAGCTCAGTAATAACGAAATAACTAGAACAAATGACTTGAAATTGAATGAGTTCAATTCAGAAAAGGATATGACTTAAGCACTGGTTTTGGTAATAGAGTTGTGGATATGGAATAGGCTACCAGTGCTATAGTAGGATCAGGGACGCTTCAAGAGGCTTCAAGACAGAGTTGGATAGGCATGGAAGTGCTGGGATGGTGCGAAGGGATCTGCCCTGTAACTAGGCCAATCCTCCATGCAATCCCACTTTCTTACATCATTCTTATGTGTTCTTATGAAATGGAAATGGGTTAAAAGTCTCAGTTTCAAACGAAACCACGATCTGACGGCTAACTGGCAAGGCCGATCGGTGAGTGGTAGGCCAAAAGTAAAAGTAACGTAGTACGGTAAATAGATGGGTGGGTGGACAAGGGAGCCAGCGAAGGAGGAGGTGCAGGGCACTGACGCTCGGGGTGAATCCCAGCTGTGCTGACACATCATTGTCATTCTTAAAAAAACCGGCTTCATGTTATTCTACAAACATTCAAATTCACCGCGTTGAGAATCTCAAGAAGGCTTGAAACATTGATAAGGATAACTCACCTATAATGTTCTGGATCTCATGTGTGTTGTGCAGGTACTGTGTATAATATTAATTTTTATTATTGTTACTTAGCATTAGGAGGCTGGGGTATCCATAACATGATTGGGAAAGTCAGTTGAGCCGGACTAGTGTGCTGTATGAGGACTAATTGTGGATATGGTTTTGACTGTCATCGATTTACGTCTGTGAGCGTGTGGCGAACATGCTTCCGAAGATATGTATGAAAATGCATGAGAACAATGATCTGGAAAAGGATAAATGTATCAGAACTATGTGAGGTGTTGGAAGTGACCCGAGGCTGTAGTTGAAGGATATGTCTGTATGTATCGGTGTGGACTTATACCTGGTATCCTCGTGGCTTCTGCGGCGCATTGTGATCAAGAATCTTGTGTGTGTTCAAATAGTTTAAAGGTGTGAGTAGGATCCTCATTGGTTTTAAGTGAAGTGGATATACCCACATATGACGGATTTTGTTTTAGGGGCGTCCTTTGCCTCGGGTTGTTACTTGATATTATAACCCAATTAATTTACGAACTGACGTAAATCAGAACCTTGTCTTAGTGTGTAATTCAGTTAAATATGTGTTTATAAGGAATGAGTTATAATATGCAGGAGAGAAGTGTTTTATGTGGGAACCGTAAGAAATAAAGTGAAAATTAAAGATTGACTGTGGGCCTATGTTGTGATGGCGGCGGGGCTGCTCTCAGTGTCCTCTGTTCTACAATCATCCTGGGTCGGTGTCCTTTGTCGGTCTTCATCCCTCCCTGTAAAAAACTATGGCGTTGTTCGGTTTGGCGCCTGGTAAAAATTGGTAGAAAATGATGTTATGGGTGTGTGCTAACCGCCGTCAGGCATTATTTCTCAGGTGTCCTCCGGTCTACCGTCACCTCTAGGTCCCATGCGGTCAGGGTGCGCTTGCTTTGGGCGGCAGTCGTATCTGTGTGGTTAACAAGGTGGTATTCTTGGCTATGCCAATCCGCGTGAACCTGTGGTTCGGCATATTTGCTTACTGTGCCCAAATGGGTAGGACAAATAAAAGGCAGCTCGTGGTCGTCACTAAGGGCGACCTATATTACCAGGCGTAGAAATAGTGCTGGTATGTCTCTTGGTGTAGCCTCGACTCTACCCACGGGGGCGGTGTGCAGACAGTTGCCTGTTATGTACCTAGAGATTGCGGGATTCCCGTGCCGGGTGTGGAGTGTAACGGGTGTGTTGAGATGGTGTACTATGTATGGTAACCTGCGGTGCTATATTCCATGGGGTGGAGCAGTGGACAGGGGATAGTGTAGAAGGAATGACCGAGGTAAGAGGTCACGGATTGTTGTCTGTGTGGTATGTGGATGGCCGTTAATTTGAGCGTCTGGTGCCGGCAGGGTATTGCTTATCTTCGTTGTTCTGTACAGGAAGGCCAACTCCTTGTATGCTTTTTGCAGTATGTTTATAAAGATAAATTAATTAAGGACGTGTTGTGGTTTTATATTTTTCCCTTGTCGGTCGTGGTGAAAACCCTAACTCAATGTGTGGTCCTCTGCCTCTACTAACTTTGAGGTTACATTCTGCCCATTATGGGGGGGCTGGTGGCAGCAACCATAAAATTAAGACTATGAGTTAAGTTTTCCCTTAGAATTAGTGACCCCAGAATCTGGCAGTATGCAGCGTCTGAAACTCCTCCTACAGGTAATGTCAGCTCAAGTGTTATACCTCGCCATATTAAGTGATTTTGACTTGGTTGATAGTTTGGTGCTGAAGTGGTATTGGTAGCGAACTGATGTGTTTTAAGTAAGTATTCTTATTACGCCCTCAGCGTCGTTTTGAAACGTTGACGTTCATGTCAACAAACTCGGTCCAGCGTCTGAGACTCCTCCTACAGGTTTTGCCTCTCAGCCAAGAGGCTTGTGAGGGTTGGGACGGCCTCCACACTAGTTTGGGAGATGGATTGAAGGCCAGTAAACTCAGGTAAGTTCTTGAACTTAGGCGTTCAGGAACTAACCATACATCTCTGAGGCCCAGTCAACTGTCCATGACTACCTGACGCATTCACTGTCAGCCTGATGATGTCTGGGCCGATGAAACACTACCAGCTTGTCATTGCACTGGATGAGTCCACTACTCGTGAAAGGGCTATGGTGGCTGTGTTTATTCTTCAGTACTTGTATGTATTCACCTGATTTTCTGGTGTTTGGAGTTAGCAAATGATTGACATCACTTTGCTTGTGGGCAAAAAATTGCCTGAGTGTTGAAGCTATTAATTCTGGTGATGTTGAAATGTTAGTGTTGGTTAAGGTTTGCATATCAGGCATAAAAAAGAGACGTTTCGGAAGACTCCCCCCAGCACACACTTTACC
>NW_024719983.1:0-9164 GCF_018991925.1 Homarus americanus
AAGGGTCAGTGTGTTGAGCGCTTCTTGATATGTGGAGTTGTTGTTTTAGAATATCTGGCCACTTCGCCTTTCGGCTATTTCGGCCGGAGCTGCTGTCTTCTTTGTTCTTCTGAGTCATTCTTGAGGGGTTTTTTATTCTTGGTCATCATTCTTGCACTTTATTACTCTGATGGCCTACTGTCTTCTTTTTCTTGGTGTTGTTGTTTTGGTTTTTGGACGGGATATGCGATGAATGGCTGATATGATAGTGAATAAATGAGTGGGGGATGAATCAGCCGGTGCCAACATCGTAGAACCGGCCATACCTCTGGGCGCGACATCTGAGCACGTTGTGAGTGTGGACCGGGGTGTAGGAGGGCAAAAGACTGTTGTATCCGGTCCAGTGAGCAGACATGTCGATGTCAAAAGGTAGCTCGTGGATCATTCTCAGGACGCGGAGTATGGCGGTCCTCTCAGTATGTCGTCCCATTTGTCTCTTAAAATGGTGCATTATGAGCCATGAGTCGTCTAACTCACAACTCGTAACGTAGTCGAGGAAGACGAGTGCGTGGAAGGCGCAGGTCTGGTACAATGGCTGTTGAACTATTGCTTGTACAACTGATACATCCTCGTAGGGGATGCCGTGACGGTCCACGTATTCATGAAAGCAAACATGTACTGGCCGAGGTGTGGAGTCGTGGTAGAGGTACCGGCCATCAGGACACCCGGTACATGGATACACAGTGGAAAACATCACTCTCCAGTGACACCACTAGGAACACTCCTCACCGGGTACCAGAGGAGGCAGGTACTGTAAGTAGTCTCTTCGACATACAGGAATACGCTGGCCAGAAAAGGACGACTTGTGTTTTCCATTATCAGGCACACTTCTTCCAAGGAGAAGCATTCTTAAACTTTTGTAATATGGGTGATAGGTCCCCAGGTACTCTACATCTGTATCGAATTCACTCATTTTTATCTAACTTTCTGGGGGTGGTGATGAGGGAAGAACAGTATATGAAATTGAAATTTGGGGGTAAAGACAACTTTCTTATGCTATAGTGATGACGTTGGTGGTGTGGTGAAGATGTTGGTAGTGATTTAGTGATGATGTTGGTAGTGTAGTGTAGTGAAGATGATGGTAGTGATGATGTTGGGAGTGTAGTGAAGATGTTGGTAGTGATGATGTTGGTAGTGTAGTGAAGATGTTGGTAGTGATGTTGGTAGTGTAGTGAAGATGTTGGTAGTGATGTAGTGATGATGTTGGTGGTGTAGTGAAGATGTTGGTAGTGATGTAGTGATGATGTTGGTAGTGTAGTGTAGTGAAGATGTTGGTAGTGATGATGTTGGTAGTGTAGTGAAGATGTTGGTAGTGATGATGTTGGTAGTGATGATGTTGGTAGTGTAGTGAAGATGTTGGTAGTGATGATGTTGGTAGTGATGATGTTGGTAGTGTAATGAAGATGTTGGTAGTGATGATGTTGGTAGTGTAGTGAAGATGTTGGTAGTGATGTAGTGATGATGTTGGTTCTTTGTTCTTCTGAGTCATTCTTGAGGGTTTTTTATTCTTGGTCAACATTCTTGCACTTTATTACTCTGATGGCCTTCTGTCTTCTTTTTCTTGGTGCTGTTGTTTTGGTTTTTGGACGGGTTATGCGATGAATGGCTGATATGATAGTGAATAAATGAGTGGGGGATGAATCAGCTGGTGCCAACATCGTAGAACCGGCCATACCTCTGGGCGCGACATCTGAGCACGTTGTGAGTGTGGACCGGGGTGTAGGAGGGCAAAAGACTGTTGTATCCGGTCCAGTGAGCAGACATGTCGATGTCCAAAGGGAGCTCGTGGATCATTCTCAGGACGCGGAGTATGGCGGTCCTCTCAGTATGTCGTCCCATTTGTCTCTTAAAATGGTGCATTATGAGCCATGAGTCGTCTAACTCACAACTCGTAACGTAGTCGAGGAAGACGAGTGCGTGGAAGGCGCAGGTCTGGTACAATGGCTGTTGAACTATTGCTTGTACAACTGATCCATCCTCGTGACATGAAAGGAGGAGAGAGGGAGAGAGAGAGAGAGACGAGGAGGAAGAGAAATGAAGAGGGAGAGAAAAAAAGAGTGAGAGAGAGACTTTGCAACACCCCTCCCATCAAAACAGGTAACAATAACAGCCCATTTTCCCTCAACTGGGACTTGGTCACAATTTTCGTGATGCCATATAGCAGCAGGGTCTACCATTAGAATACATTTTGCTTCCAATATCTTCCCAGGCGGTAGTACCTCCCTGTTTGGTAGCTGTCTAATAATAATAATAATAATTAGCGGTTTATTGAAAGAGCTTGGCAGCCAGAAGGCTGAAAATATACAGTTACATATTTGGGGAATGGGTTTCGAATTACAAATAATATACAAGTAACATAAGTGATACAAATAAGATATATAATAACTAGATGGGGAAAAGCTCAAACTACAGTGCATTTCAACATAGTGACAGTGCAAGGAGTAGTGTTTACTGGGAGTGAATACACTGGTTTATTACAAGTTATTGATAATTTTTACAATGGTTGGGACTGGGCTGTTCTTATAGCGATCAGTTCGTGCACGCATGGGCTGGATGTGGTTGCGGTGTGTGTGTGTGTGTAATAATAATAATAATAATAATAATTAAAGGTTTATTGAAAGAGCTTGGCAGCCAGAAGGCTGAAAATATACAGTTACATATTTGGGGAATGGGTTACGAATTACAAATAATATACAAGTAACATAAGTGACACAAATAAGACATATAAAAACTAGATGGGGAAAAGCTCAAACTACAGTTCATTTCAACATAGTGATAGTGTAAGGAACAGTGTTTACTGGGAGTGAATACACTGATTTATTACAAGTTATTGATAATTTTTACAATGGTTGGGACTGGGCTGTTCTTATAGCGATCAGTTCGTGCACGTATGGGCTGGATGCGGTTGTGGTGTCGAACAGCAATTCTCGGACTAGGGATCTCAGGTGGTAGTAGGAGCTGGTGTCGAGGATGGTGTAGAAGCTTCTTACCAAATTTGCAGATGAGGTCGTGGTGATGGTCAGTGAGAGTCGAAAGGGTCAGTGTGTTGAGCGCTTCTTGATATGTGGAGTTGTTGTTTTAGAATATCTGGCCACTTCGCCTTTCGGCTATTTCGGCCGGAGCTGCTGTCTTCTTTGTTCTTCTGAGTCATTCTTGAGGGTTTTTTTATTCTTGGTCATCATTCTTGCACTTTATTACTCTGATGGCCTACTGTCTTCTTTTTCTTGGTGTTGTTGTTTTGGTTTTTGGACGGGTTATGCGATGAATGGCTGATATGATAGTGAATAAATGAGTGGGGGATGAATCAGCCGGTGCCAACATCGTAGAACCAGCCATACCTCTGGGCGCGACATCTGAGCACGTTGTGAGTGTGGACCGGGGTGTAGGAGGGCAAAAGACTGTTGTATCCGGTCCAGTGAGCAGACATGTCGATGTCAAAAGGGAGCTCGTGGATCATTCTCAGGACGCGGAGTATGGCGGTCCTCTCAGTATGTCGTCCCATTTGTCTCTTAAAATGGTGCATTATGAGCCATGAGTCGTCTAACTCACAACTCGTAACGTAGTCGAGGAAGACGAGTGCGTGGAAGGCGCAGGTCTGGTACAATGGCTGTTAAACTATTGCTTGTACAACTGATACATCCTCGTAGGGGATGCCGTGACGGTCCACGTATTCATGAAAGCAAACATGGACTGGCCGGGGTGTGGAGTCGTGGTAGAGGTACCGGCCATCGGGACACCGGTACATGGATACACAGTGGAACACATCCTCTCCCAGTGACACCACTAGGAACACTCCCTCACCGGGTACCAGAGGAGGCAGGTACTGTAAGTAGTCCTCTTCGACATACAGGACACGCTGGCCGAAAGGACGACTTGTGTTTTCCATTATCAGGCACACTTCTTCAAGGAGAAGCATTCTTAAACTTTTGTAATATGGGTGATAGGTCCCCAGGTACTCTACATCTGTATCGAATTCACTCATTTTTATCTAACTTTCTGGGGGTGGTGATGAGGGAAGAACAGTATATGAAATTGAAATTTGGGGGTAAAGACAACTTTCTTATGCTATAGTGATGACGTTGGCTTCTTGTAAAAATCTTTTGTACTGATCGCACAATTTGGAAAGAAAATGTTTTATATATATATAATAAAGGCACCCCAGGAGCCCTAGATTCCTCAGGCACTTGTGAAAGAATGTAGTAAGAGGTTACCCGCTACTACAGAGCTGAGTGATGATGTAAACTACAGTGATGACGTGTAGTGATGCTATGAACTGTGTAGTGATGATGTGTAGTGATGCTATGAACTGTGTAGTGATGACGTGCAGTGATGCTATGAACTGTGTAGTGATGATGTGTAGTGAAACTATGAACTGTGTAGTGATGATATGAACTATAGTGATGATGTATAGTGATACCATGATATGTTATGAACTGTGTAGGTGTATTATGAACTGTGTAGTGATGATGTGTAGTGATACTATGAACTGTGTAGTTATGATATGAACTAAAGTGATGATGTATAGTGATGCTATGAACTGTGTAGTAATGATGTGTAGTGATACTATGAACTGTGTAGTTATGATATGAACTATAGTGATGATGTATAGTGATGCTATGAACTGTGTAGTGATGATGTGTAGTGATACTAAGAATTGTGTAGTTTTGACGTGAACTATAGTGATGATGTATCGTGATGCTATGAACTGTGTAGTGATGCTGTGTAGTGATACTATGAACTGTGTAGTTATGATATGAACTATAGTGATGATGCATAGCGATGCTCTGAACTGTGTAGTGATGATGTGTAGTTATACTATGAACTGTGTAGTTATGATATGAACTATAGTGATGATGTATAGTGATGCTATGAACTGTGTAGTGATGATGTGTAGTGATACTATGAACTGTGTAGTTATGATATGAACTATAGTGATGATGCATAGTGATACTATGAACTATGTAGTTATGATGTGAACTATAGTGATGATGTATAGTGATGCTATGAACTGTGCAGTGATGATGTGTAGTGATACTATGAAGTATGTAGTTATGATGTGAACTATAGTGATGATGTATAGTAATGCTATGAACTGTGTAGTGATGATGTGTAGTGATACTATGAACTGCATAGTTATGATATGAACTGTAGTGATGATGTATAGTGATGCTATGAACTGTGTAGTGATGATGTGTAGTGATACAATGAACTATGTAGTTATGATATGAACTATAGTGATGATGTATAGTGATGCTATGAACTGTGTAGTGATGATGTGTAGTGATACTAAGAATTGTGTAGTTTTGACGTGAACTATAGTGATGATGTATCGTGATGCTATGAACTGTGTAGTGATGCTGTGTAGTGATAATATGAACTGTGTAGTTATGATATGAACTATAGTGATGATGTATAGTGATACTATGAACTGTGTAGTGATACTATGAACTGTGTAGTGATGATGTGTAGTGATACTATGAACTGTGTAGTTATGATATGAACTATAGTGATGATGTATAGTGATGCTATGAACTGTGTAGTGATGATGTGTAGTGATACTAAGAATTATGTAGTTTTGACGTGAACTATAGTGATGATGTATCGTGATGCTATGAACTGTGTAGTGATGCTGTGTAGTGATAATATGAACTGTGTAGTTATGATATGAACTATAGTGATGATGTATAGCGATGCTCTGAACTGTGTAGTGATGATGTGTAGTTATACTATGAACTGTGTAGTTATGATATGAACTATAGTGATGATGTATAGTGATGCTATGAACTGTGTAGTGATGGTGTGTAGTAATACTATGAACTGCGTAGTTATGATGTGAACTATACTGATGATGTTTAGTGATACTATGAACTATGTAGTTATGATGTGAACTATAGTGGTGATGTATAGTGATGCTGTGAACTGTGTAGTGATGATGTGTAGTGACACTATGAACTGAGTAGTTATGATGTGAACTATAGTGATGATGTATAGTGATGCTATGAACTGTGTAGTGATGATCTCCCTATCTTCCCTCCCCAGTATCTCTCCCCTCTCCTCATTGCCCTCCCTACTATCCCTCTCCTCTCCTCCCTACCCTCCCTCCTATTCCCCCTCTCTCCTCCCTGCCCTCTAGTCTCCCTCTCCCTTTTCTTCCCACCCTGCCCTCTCTAGTCTCAATCCCCTCTCCTCCCTGCCCTCCCTATTCTCCCTGTCTTCCCTCCCTGCCACACAGAGATACATGATGTGTGATAGTAGGTAGGTCACGTCTTGGATGTCAGACCATATTCTGAGTGTAGGAGGATGTCTCTCTCTCTCTCTCTCTCTCTCTCTCTGTATGTATGTATGTATGTATGTATGTATGTATGTATGTATGTATTTATGAATGTATGTATGTATGTATGTATGTATGTATGTATGTATGTATGTATGTGCCTGCCTGCCGTTCTGCCTAACTGCCTAACTCACATTATAAGTAACTGTCTCCCATTTTTTACCAATGAAATTCACTTTTACCCCTGGAGGCTGGTATTAAATTCTTGTCCTCCCCACCCCAGCTGTGGTCTATGACACGTGCTGGACCGGGTCACCCTGTGTGTGTGTGTGTGTGTGTGTGTGAGAGAGAGAGAGAAAGAGAGAGAGAGAGAGGGGGGGGGGAGACACACTAGGGACTTTGTAGTAAACTCTGGCATAGACGCGGCAGTTCAATTAGACTGAGTGTAATTTTATCTTTCACAGCTAAACTTCCCGAATGATTACTATTGATGGCCTTCTCTCTCTCTCTTTCCTTTACCCTTTCCTTTTCTCAAAAGTTAACTCACCCCTGAAGATGTGAATTACACGAAAGCGCTTGGGGACTTCGTGTTTTCTTCTTTCCTTGTGGTTATAAGCATATATATATATATATATATATATATATATATATATATATATATATATATATATATATATATATATATATATATATATATATATTATGTGTACATGTATTTATATATTTGTGTACATGTATTTATTTATATTATGTGGACATTTATATATATATATATATATATATATATATATATGTGATATCCAGAAATTTCAGAGTAATTTCAAATGCCCCGCCATGAGTGATACTGAGCGTTCAAGGTCATCTGAGGGGAGGGAGCGCTGCCTGCTCGTAGCGAGAGACTGCGGTACTAGGCCTATATGATATTAAATGTAATTTACCGAATTAATAATGATGCGATTCATGAAGTTAAGGGACTATTATTGAATTTGAAATTATTATAGATCGTTTAGCAGTCTAAATAATGTTACGGGTGTCCCAAGGAGTTATTAGTTAGGCGGAAAATATATCACGTAGGCCCAAGCTAGCGCCTTGGGGAGACACGACGCTGGCTAGGCCAGTCCCGGAGAGCATTCACACAGACAAGACGTTCCGCGCGTACATCAGAAATAGTCACGTGGCCTAGTCACCTGTGCTGCGCTATTGCAGTATAACAAGTAAGTCTCATTCGATCTCAGACAGGGTTAGATAGGGCAGTGATAAAGTAAACTAGAGCTAACAGTGAGTTCATGTCAGGGTTTCCGTCAGAACCCACTTGATTGGAGTTGACCGGAGTTGACTGCGAGAGATTGACTGCCGTTTGAGACTGCCGTTGATGATTGAGGGTGGCGATTGTCGCCATTGGACCGATCAGAGTAGGCCTGTCACTGTTTAGCGGGGTACCAAAGGATCTCTTGAGGGAATCTAGCCGTCTGGGTGCCCAGCTGACGTCGGCTCACAACACCACATGTCCAGAGCCGCTTAGTGAAACCCTCTTGCTAACGGGAAGCTAAAGCTCCTCTCAACTGCACAGGGTCTGATTGGCTCACTCTCTTCCTGCCCATGGACGCACTGGGAGTACACTGGGGCTATCTGAGTATATTAATGGTCACACACTGAGACCGTGAGTCTAGGATTCTAGGAGATACCGAGAGGAACATTTTATCTTCCTTATTACGGGTGTAGTTAACACCATTCCTCAGACTGATATTATCTTGACGTGTGTAGTTTAATATTTCTTAAATAATTCTGATAGTAGTGTTTTTTTGAATGTTTGTGCCATTAAGTGGAACCAGAGTGATACTGTGATTTGATTCTTTTAATGCCTCTAATTGTTCTTCATAATTCTGATCTCAGGTATAACCTTGTTCCCCAGATTAGTGGTTAGGTTAGGTTAGGAAGTGTACATCTGTTGGGGTGCTATAATTTTGTGAAAGCCCGTAAGGCCTGTTCATGTGTGCAAGCAACATTTCTTAATACTTCAAATTTATTGTTGCCTGTGTTTCTAATAATTTCTATGTCATGTATAACTTTTATTCCCCAGAGTAGTGGTTAAAGTTTAAGTTAAGAGGTGCGCATATTGGTGTACCATTATTTGATTGTGTTTGTAGTGTTGGAGGGAATATAAGTGTCTAAATTTTACAGTGTGTCTCATTCATCCCAGTCACAGACGCTATCCTTCCACGGGTCACGGACAGTTCATTTTGTGTAGTAGATTTAAGTGTTCTTGTGCTGGTTCGGGATTTTTCTCAAAGGGGCGCTTCCACTGCCTTTACCATCTATTAAATTTTAATAAACCCCAAATCAAGTGAGAAATTAAAGTCCAGCAAATTCCGACCGGTTACAAATGGTAGCAGAGCGTAGTTTTTAATGTCGTGACTGATAGTACTGTGGTTGGGATAATGAACGCCATCATGTGTTGGTTAGCAATGGTAGGGATTGAACTCGCACTGATGCTCATCCTTGTGCCCGGACTGAGTTGGTTAGGCTTGACAATAGAGATGTGTATGAGGAGGAAGAGAGACGGCCGCGGGACCTTGGTACAGCTGAGAGAGGAGTTCGGAGACCTAAAGAGGGACTATCAAGCACAGGTAAACAGGTTCAAGTGGGAGTCTCAGGCACACATTCAACGGTTCAGGGAGGAAACAAGGGGTGAATGTCAGGCACACGTCCAGCAGTCAAGGAAGTGTGAGGTCCAAGTGGGAAATATAGGGGTACGTAAGTAGTTCAGAGAGGTTGATTGAGCCCTCCAGCTGAGAGACAAGACGAAGCCGACCGATTGCAGTTTAGGGTGCATGGTAATGAGAAAAGGCAGGTT
>NW_024719984.1:0-7325 GCF_018991925.1 Homarus americanus
CTTTCGGAGCTTGACCAGCACGTGGTATTGGTAATATTATCTCGACTTGATTATATGTTACAAATTCACTTGTGAGTTTTTCAATGTTTTGTTTTGTATAATATTTACTTATTCTAAGCTAAATGTTAACAAATAAATGACTTAAATAATACGAAAACAAACAAATAAAAGCGGAACTCCACCTAATATATACTGTATGTTACACTAAATAGGGATAATTGGCCTTTAGTGATAACTTCTATGTATTTATCTTTTCTAGAAGCTTTTGACTGGCCATAAACGATCCTGTAGATCATAAATATACATATAAATGAATACATTCATGCATAATGTAACCTGACCAGACCTAACCTAACTTAATCTAATCTAGCCTAACCTAACGTAACCTAACGTAATCTAGCCTTGTTGTTGTTGTTGTTGTTCTTGTTCTTCTTCTTTTTCTTCTTCTCCTCCTCCTCCTCCTCCTCCTCCTCCTCCTCCTCCTCCTCTACACTATACCATCATCAACTAAATTAAAATTCAAACGCCTTAACCTTACACACTGTGTCCCTTGGGTGGAGAGGGGGGATGGGGGAGGGCGGGGGAAGACTCACCTAAATCACCCAGCAGGCGCTTTGTGACACCCAACAAGTGACCTTTGGGTGGGGGCAGTTTTCTCGCCAGATCTAGACCAGTGGGCAGTGTTAACCCCCAAAGGTCACCGAGGCAGGAGTGACCTTTGGGAAGTTTTGGGATTATAAATAGTGTTGTAGGAGGTGGAGGTGGTAGGTTAGTGAAGTCCTTGGTGGTGGTGGTTTGTTGAAGAGGGTCTGTTTTTTTATTGTTTTTATGTTTGTTTGATTGTTTTTATGTATGTTTGTTTGTTTTATTGTTTGTTTGTATGTTTTATTGTTTGTTTGTTTTGTTTTATTCTTCGTTTGACCGTTTTATTGCTTGTTTGATTGTTTGTTTGTTTTATTGTTTGTTGGTATGTTTGTTTGTTTTATTGTTTTTGTTTGTTTTATTGTTTGTTTTTTAGAATGATGTTTTTTGTGGTGTCATTATTGTTTGTGTTGTGTTGTTGCTTGCTTGCTTGTTTGTTTGTGATGTGTTGTTTGTTTGTGGTTGGTGTGTGTGTGAGAGAGAGAGAGACACAGAGAGAGAGAGAGACACAGAGAGAGAGAGACACAGAGAGAGAGAGAGAGAGAGAGAGAGAGTATCAACACAATTTCCATACCATATATTTACCAACAACTTTGTCATAACGTAACAGTGAGCCAGGGACTCTCCCTCTCTCTCTCTCTCTCTCTCATGATAAAAACTGATCGACTTGTACCTGTGGTTCTTGTTTGTGTTTTAATTGTTAATTTAATACAACTTTTTATCTTATTTCTAATTTCTACTGTTGTTGCAGCCACATGTTGTATTGTTAGTAATAATAATAATAATAATACGGTAATAATAATAATAAAAATAATGATGATAATAATAATTTTTGAGACGATAATTATTAAAATATAGAGGCAGGAGGAGGAAGAGGGAAGGAATGATGATAGTTGAGAAGATGACAATAGTAGTGATAATGCTGGTTGTGGTAGTGATGGTAATATTATACACGTAACAATAATGGTTGCCCTTCGTGTACGAGGATGGCCGGCTCTAGAGCAACCTAGGCGTGAATTTGTTTAAGGTGTTAGAATCTGTCGCCAACACCACAACCACACCCTAAGTTAACGAGTTGTATGACCCAGTTTCAATGAATAGTCCGAGAAGACCGGACAACTCGGCAACTGCACTGGCTAACCATTATTCCAGAATAAGATCCGCAAATCGATTAACATTCAGGTTCCCATTTACTGGTAAATAGAAAGCCAAATGACGTAAAAAAAAATGCTCATAGTTTCACTCCGTCCGGGAATCGAACAGGGGTCCACTCGCTTGCAAGGCGAGTATGCTGACTATTACACCACAGGTTGCCAAAATCATGTTTAGTAAAATTTTTTTTTTTTTTTTCGTGCTGGTCAAGCCCCGACCAGAGGTTAGCTAGACCCCCGGACAACTCTTTCGGAGCTTGACCAGCACGTGGTATTGGTAATATTATCTCGACTTGATTATATGTTACAAATTCACTTGTGAGTTTTTCAATGTTTTGTTATGTATAATATTTACTTATTCTAAGCTAAATGTTAACAAATAAATGACTTAAATAATACGAAAACAAACAAATAAAAGCGGAACTCCACCTAATATATACTGTAGGGTAGGAAAAACACTTTTATTGGAATTGCAGGCTGCACTTTTCAGGCATCGTTTGTATGGCTGTAACAAACACCTGTGCAAAATTTCATGCAATTTCATGCATACTTACCCTGCCGCATCGCGAACGACTTTTTGTCAACTTATAGTGTATACCAAAAATTAGATGTCATTTAATGTTTTCCAGGATAATGATAAATTTTACATGGGTGACATCGATTTAATTCACATGTTATTTTACAGGTACACCGTATAGAAAATCATTACAAGTTCATATTGAAATTCTTTTTTGTGCGGAACCTTGGCATCATTTTCCTAGACAATTATCTTTGCCTAATATATCCATCTCTCGATTCGTATCCCGTCACTTCAGTGCAAGCTTCAGTCATCACTTTTATGCCTCTCTCGACCGCCTGAGTGCTGTTTGGCCACTTGGGCACCACTAATGGTGTCTCAAGAATGTCATTAACCTGTAGATTTGACAGAGAAGCAATGTAAGGAGGCTCAGTCTTGAGTTCATTCCTCCAGTTAATCATGGAATGATAGTTTTTGCTTGCCACTTTAGTTTCGGAGTCACCACCTTTCTCATGTTGACTACAGGAGGCACATCCTCATTCCCATCTCCATCTTTACCCTCCTCATCAGTATAGTTTAACAAATTCTCGTCAACAGCAGCATCAGAATCTTCCTCCTCTTCAGATCTGCCAGTGCATTCTTCCTTTTGCTGATTCTCCTCTCTAATTTTTCTTATCATTGAGACAGCTTTTTCTCTAACAGTCATGTCCTCATCTGCACACATACCAAGAAGAAGTTGATCTGTGTGGGCGAAGTATGCATTTCTCTGACAGCCTTCTTCACTATCGTCTCCTCCTCACTATTCAGGTGTTTCATATATAGCAGGGACTGGAATACGTTCCTTGAGCCGTGTGTTACGTAAGGGTGTATCTTGATGTAAAACCACATTGGAGCACTGAACTTTATTATTGTAATGACAATTCTTTTCAACTCATGGCTGGGTCTTGATGTTGCTACATACAGCCTGAGGATTCTACTCTATAAGGTGTTCCACCTTGACACACAGGGAGGACCTGGCTCAATAGCAGCCAAGTCATCTTCAACAACACCTGTGATAACTCCTTTACAAATCCTATACAGGTATTTCTGATCCCAGGACAGATCTTTCTCTACTTCATCATTAAACACAGGGAAATCAGGGAAACTGACTGGCTGGAAGGCGACAACTGGAAGCTCAGACAAAGACTCCTTGATCTGCTTTCCAATGGGACCACGCCAATGCTCAGGACCACTTGGTTTACCATCATAGTGATAAAAACTGCGCGGAAAGGCAGCTCATTTCCGTGAAGCTGACATATGAAATAATGGAGCGGGTGACCAAGTAACATTTCAAGATGATGAATAACTCCATTTTCTGATCCTACATTTACATTGGTTCCATCACAACCAACACACACAATGGGCTGCTGGGTTAGATTTTTCTCCACCAGAAACTCGTGAATAGTTTTGGCAATCTGCTTTCCGTGTCCAGTCTTGGGAGTCACATGTGTGAGATATTCATTGCCAGGCTCATGACATAATGATCTTTCACCATCATCCTCGAACTCCATTTCTCAGTCTTCTCATTCTTTATCATCACACGAGTGGCGGTCTTCTTACCATCAAAATAGAGTGACGTCAAATTATCTAAACTAGCCATCTCAATTTCTTGCCTCTTAATTCGGTATTTTTGTCTCGCATCCCGCAGCTTATGTGGTCCAATAACCTGACTCTTGTCATCCTTTGTGATAATGCCATAGTCAGTTAAGGTGGCAGTAGCAATGGCAGCTCCAGCATAATCACTAATCAAGTATCGGTCACAAGCGGCAGCCAGTGTAGGGAGTCTTGTCCGGTTCTGTGAACTGGTGTCTGTCAGAGCCCTTGGATCAGGGACACAATCAGCATCAGTATTGACGAGAGGAATATCTCTTGAATCATCTGAATTATCCTCAACATAAGGAATATCTCCAGCTACCAGATATCTATGTTTTTGCTCAAGCTGTCTCCTAACTCTGTCCGCATCATGCTTCTCTCTTGCCGTCACTCTGTCCCACATCTTCGTCACTTTCATGTCAACCCCTGCAATCTTCATCTTCCTATCACCTCGCTGGTCAAGGAGAAACTGCACCTCACGTTTGGGAACTTTTATAACACAATTACATGCCAGGTGATATCCGTCACACTCCTTAACTATGCACCTCACATCCTGACAGGAGGCAAGGGGACAATAACAGCTACAGATATCAAACAACTCTTTCATTTCTACCTGAAATGCAGCATTTTTGCCTACATTCTTGTTCTTATTTAGTTCAATTCCTCTACTGTACAATTTTCTCAACCTTTCCTCAATAGTTTTTTGGCTAAGAAGAGGAACATTCTGCCTATCTCCAATTGCTTTTTCCCATATTTCTGAACAGTACAGTAACACAACATTGAGAAATGAAATGTGAAAAGGCTGATAATCAATATAGACATAGCACCATACTCATCTGCAACAAGACAACTTAAATGAAATAAGAGATATGAAAAAAAAGTTGATAAACACTGAACAGAACATTGCACCGCCACAGCGGCTGTTTGGCTAGTACTGTAGGTAAATTTAAAAATTTCGGTAGAAAATGCGGCGGACTAAACCTCGACATATCAGCTTCAAATTTGGCATGGAGTCTTAGATATGTATAAGGAACAATGCCTGAAGAGTGCAGCTTTGAGCAAAATTTCACTGCCCTAATATACTGTGTTACACTAAATAGGGATAATTGGCCATTAGTGATAACTTCTATGTATTTATCTTTTCTAGAAGCCTTTGACTGGCCATAAACGATCCTGTAGATCATAAGTATACATATAAATGAATACCTTCATGCATAATGTAACCTGACCAGACCTAACCTAATTTAACCTAATCTAGCCTAACCTAACCTAACGTAACCTAACGTAATCTAGCATTCTTCTTGTTCTTGTTCTTGTTCTTCTTGTTCTCCTCCTCCTTCTCCTCCTCCTCCTCCTCCTCTGCATTATATCATCATCAACTAAATTAAAATTCAAACGCCTTAACCTTACACACTGTGACCCTGGGTTGGAGAGGGGGGATGGGGGAGGGCGGGGGAAGACTCACCTAAATCACCCAGCAGGCGCTTTGTGACACCCAACAAGTGACCTTTGGGTGGGGGCAGTTTTCTCGCCAGATCTAGACCAGTGGGCAGTGTTAACCCCCAAAGGTCACCGAGGCAGGAGTGACCTTTGGGAAGTTTCGGGATTATAAATAGTGTTGTAGGAGGTGGTGGTGGAGGTGGTAGGTTAGTGAAGTCCTTCGTGGTGGTGGTGGTTTGTTGAAGAGGGTCTGTTTTTTTATTGTTTTTATGTTTGTTTGATTGTTTTTATGTATGTTTGTTTGTTTGTTTGTTTTTGTTTTATTGTTTGTTGGTATGTTTGTTTGTTTTATTGTTTTTGTTTGTTTTATTGTTTGTTTTTTAGAATGATGTTTTTTGTGGTGTCATTATTGTTTGTGTTGTGTTGTTGCTTGCTTGTTTGTTTGTGATGTGTTGTTTGTTTGTGGTTGGTGTGTGTGTGTGTGTGAGAGAGAGAGAGAGAGAGAGAGAGTATCAACACAATTTCCATACCATATATTTACCAACAACTTTGTCAAAACGTAACAGTGAGCCAGGGACTCTCTCTCTCTCTCTCTCTCTCTCTCTCTCTCTCACTCTCTCATGATAAAAAACTGATCGTCTTGTACCTGTGGTTCTTGTTTGTGTTTTAATTGTTAATTTAATACAACTTTTTATCTTATTTCTAATTTCTACTGTTGTTCCAGCCACATGTTGAATTGTTAATAATAATAATAATAATAATAATAATAATAATAATAATAATACGGTAATAATAATAATAAAAATAATGATGATAATAATAATAATTGAGACGATAATTATTAAAATATGGAGGCAGGAGGAGGAAGAGGGAAGGAATGATGATAGTTGAGAAGATGACAATAGTAGTGATAATGCTGGTTGTGGTAGTGATGGTAATATTACACACGTAACAATAATGGTTACCCTTCGTGTACGAGGATGGCCGGCCCTAGAGCAACCTAGGCGTGAATTTGTTTAAGGTGTTAGAATCTGTCGCCAACACCACAACCACACCCTAAGTTAACGAGTTGTATGACGCAGTTTCAATGAATAGTCTGAGAAGACCGGACAACTCGGCAACTGCACTGGCTAACCATAATTCCAGAATAAGATCCGCAAATTGATTAACATCCAGGTTTCCATTTACTGGTAAATAGAAAGCCAAATGACGTAAAAAAAAAATGCTCATAGTTTCACTCTGTCCGGGAATCGAACAGGGGTCCACTCGCTTGCAAGGCGAGCATGCTGACTATTACACCACAGGTTTCCAAAATCACGTTTAGTAAAAAAAAATTTTTTTTTTTTTTTCGTGCTGGTCAAGCCCCGACCAGAGGTTAGCTAGACCCCCGGACAACTCTTTCGGAGCTTGACCAGCACGTGGTATTGGTATTATTATCTCGACTTGATTATATGATTCAAATTCACTTGTGAATTTTTCAATGTTTTGTTTTGTATAATATTTACTTATTCTAAGCTAAATGTTAACAAATATATGACTTAAATAATACGAAAACAATCAAATAAAAGCGGAACTCCACCTAATATATACTGTATGTTACACTAAATAGGGATAATTGGCCATTAGTGATAACTTCTATGTATTTATCTTTTCTAGAAGCTTTTGACTGGCCATAAACGATCCTGTAGATCATAAATATACATATAAATGAATACCTTCATGCATAATGTAACCTGACCAGACCTAACCTAACTTAACCTAATCTAGCCTAACGTAACCTAACGTTACCTACCCTTCTTCTTCTTCTTCTTCTTCTTCTTCTTCTTCTTCTTCTTCTTCTTCTTCTTCTTCTTCTTCTTCTTCTTCTTCTTCTTCTTCTTCTTCTTCTTCTTCTTCTTCTTCTTCTATTCTTCTTCTTCTATTCTTCTTCTTCTTCTTCTTCT
>NW_024719985.1:0-15014 GCF_018991925.1 Homarus americanus
AATAGGAAAACAGAGGAATCAGTCAGCACAACACCCCAACTTATGTTTTGCTGTTGGATATTTATTTTCCTTTTCATTGTTCAAGTTGCGATAATACTGAAAATGCTCTATGGACAGTGTTTATTTATTTAACGTCATATCTTCCAGAGTTTAAATAGTGATGTCGTACATATTGCATTCTTCCAGTAATATCTTACTTAACTGTGATTGGTGGAATAAGAGGGAACGTCATCAAATTACAGCCAATAGGAAAACAGAGGAATCAGTCAGCACAACACCCCAACTTATGCTTTGCTGTTGGATATTTATTCTCCTTTTCATTGTTCAGGTTGCGATAATACTGAAAATGCTCTATGGACAGTGTTTATTTATTTAACGTCATATCTTCCAGAGTTTAAATAGTGAAACGAGAATAAATATCCAACAGCACATCATAAGTTTGGGTGTTGTGCTGATTGATTACTCTGTTCTCCTATTGGCTGTAATTTGATGACGTTACATCTTGCTCCACCAATCACAGTTAATTAAGTAAGGGATTACTGGACGAATGCAAAATGTACGAAACCTATGAAGTTCATGGGGCTTTGCTGCATGTGAAAGGGCCCCTGGAGGCGCCGTCGCCCCTGGCAGAGACCCTGCCGCCCCTGGAAAGGCACCCACTGCCACTAGGAGGGCCCATACCAGCGCCGCCGGCCCTAGGAGGGCCCATAGGGTCGCCGCAACCCCTGGCAGGTTCCTTGGGAGCAGAGAGGCCCCATAGAGGGACCCTGGGGGAGCCACCGCCTCTGGAAGGGCCCCTGAATGCCACCGCTGTGGCACTATGTGGCCTGGGGGGCGCCGCCGTCCTAAGGAACACCCTGAGCGCCCCCGTCCTGTAAGGGACCTGGGATCACTGCTATCCCTGTGGTCATGGCCATGCAACTCACGAAGGCGACCCCAGGGCCCTCTCAGGGACGGCGGTGCCCCCAGGGGACGTGTCAGGGGCGCTGGATCCACCAGGGGCACTCTTAGGGACAACTGCAATCCTAGGGGCCTTCTCAGGGAAGGCGGCGTCCACAGGGGCTCCTCCAGGAACAGCCGAGCTTCCATGGGACTCTCAGGGAAGGCAACGCTCCAAGGGACCCTCGCAGGGACGGAAACGCTCTTAGGGACCCTCACAGGGACAGCGGCACCCCCATGGGATCTCCTAGGGGCACTGGTGACGTTAGGGGCCCTCACAGGGACTGTGGTGCTTCCAGCGGCCCTGTCAGCGGCGGTGGCGCCTTCAGGGGCCCTTCCAGAAGCGGTGGCTCCCCCCAGGCCTCTTTATGGGGCGCCACTGCTCCCAGGGACCCTGCCAAGGCCTGTGGCTCACAAGTTGTCCTCCTAAGGGAGGCGGTGCTCCAAAACAATGGATAGTGATGTCGTACATATTGCATTCTTCCAGTAATATCTTACTTAACTGTGATTGGTGGAATAAGAGGGAACGTCATCAAATTACAGCCAATAGGAAAACAGAGGAATCAGTCAGCACAACACCCCAACTTATGTTTTGCTGTTGGATATTTATTCTCCTTTTCATTGTTCAGGTTGCGATAATACTGAAAATGCTCTATGGACAGTGTTTATTTATTTAACGTCATATCTTCCAGAGATAAAATAGTGAAACGAGAATAAATATCCAACAGCACATCATAAGTTGGGGTGTTGTGCTGATTGATTGCTCTGTTCTCCGATTGGCTGTAATTTGATGACGTTACATCTTGCTCCACCAATCACAGTTAAGTAAGGGATTACTGGACGAATGCAAAATGTACGACAAACCTATGAAGTTCATGGGGCTTTGCTGCATGTGAAAGGGCCCGTGGAGGCGCCGTCGCCCCTGCAAAGGCACCCACTGCCACTAGGAGGGCCCATACCAGCGCCGCCGGCCCTAGGAGGGCCCATAGGGTCGCTGCAACCCCTGGCAGGTTCCTTGGGAGTAGAGACGCCCCATATTGGGACCCTGGGGGAGACACCGTTTAAGGAATGGCCCCTGAATGCGCCACCGCTGTGGTATGGCCCCTAGGGGCGCCGCAGTCCCTGGGAACACCCCTGAAGGCGCCCCCGTCCCTGTAAGGGACCCTGGGATCGCCGCTATCCCTGTGAGGGTCACTTGACCATGCAACTCACGAAGGCGACCCCAGGGCCCTCTCAGGGACGGCGGTGCCCCCAGGGGACGTGTCAGTGGCGCTGGATCCACCAGGGGCACTCTTAGGGACAACTGCAATCCTAGGGGCCTTCTCAGGGAAGGCGGCGTCCACAGGGGCTCCTCCAGGAACAGCCGAGCTTCCATGGGACTCTCAGGGAAGGCAACGCTCCAAGGGACCCTCCCAGGGACGGAAACGCTCTTAGGGACCCTCACAGGGACAGCGCCGCCTCCATGGGATCTCCTAGGGGCACTGGTGACGTTAGGGGCCCTCACAGGGACAGCCATGATCCCTGGGGCCTTTCCCGGGACAAGGGCTCCTCCAGGTACATTCCAAGGGTCCGTGGTGCTTCCAGCGGCCCTGTCAGCGGTGGTGGCGCCTTTAGGGGCCCTTCCAGAAGCGGTGGCTCCTCCCAGGCCTCTTTATGGGGCGCCACTGCTCCCAGGGACCCTGCCAAGGCCTGTGGCTCACAAGTTGTCCTCCTAGGGGAGGCGGTGCCCCAAAACAATGGATAGTGATGTCGTACTTATTGCATTCTTCCAGTAATATCTTACTTAACTGTGATTGGTGGAATAAGAGGGAACGTCATCAAATTACAGCCAATAGGAAAACAGAGGAATCAGTCAGCACAACACCCCAACTTATGTTTTGCTGTTGGATATTTATTCTCCTTTTCATTGTTCAGGTCGTGATAATACTGAAAATGCTCTTTGGACAGTGTTTATTTATTTAACGTCATATCTTCCAGAGTTTAAATAGTGAAACGAGAATATATATCCAACAGCACATCATAAGTTGGGGTGTTGTGCTGATTGATTGCTCTGTTCTCCTATTGGCTGTAATTTGATGACGTTACATCTTGCTCCACCAATCACAGTTAAGTAAGGGATTACTGGACGAATGCAAAATGTACGACAAACCTATGAAGTTCTTGGGGCTTTGCTGCATGTGAAAGGGCCCCTGGAGGCGCCGTCGCCCCTGGAAAGGCACCCACTGCCATTAGGAGGGCCCATACCAACGCCGCCGGCCCTAGGAGGGTCCATAGGGGCGCCGCAACCCCTGGCAGGTTCCTTGGGAGTATAGACGCCCCATAGAGGGACCCTGGGAGAGACACCGCCTCTGGAAGGGCCCCTGAATGCGCCACCGCTGTGGTATGGCCCCTGGGGGCGCCGCCGTCCCTGGGAACACCCCTGAAGGTGCCTTCGTCCCTGTAAGGGACCCTGGGATCGCCGCTATCCCTGTGAGGGTCACTTGGCCATGCAACTCACGAAGGCGAGCCCAGGGGCCTCTCAGGGACCGCGGTGCCCCCAGGGGACGTGTCAGGGGCGCTGGATCCACCAGGGGCACTCTTAGGGACAACTGCAATCCTAGGGGCCTTCTCAGGGAAGGCGGCGTCCACAGGGGCTCCTCCAGGAACAGCCGAGCTTCCATGGGACTCTCACGGAAGGCAACGCTCCAAGGGACCCTCGCAGGGACGGAAACGCTCCTAGGGACCCTCACAGGGACAACACCGCCCCCATGGGATCTCCTAGGGGCACTGGTGACGTTAGGGCCCCTCACAGGGACAGCCATGATCCCTGGGGCCTTTCCCGGGACGAGGGCTCCTCCAGGTACGTTCCTAGGGACCGTGGTGCTTCCAGCGGCGCTGTCAGCGGCGGTGGCGCCTTCAGGGGCCCTTCCAGAAGCGGTACCTCCCCCCAGGCCTCTTTATGGGGCGCCACTGCTCCCAGGGACCCTGCCAAGGCCTGTGGCTCACAAGTTGTCCTCCTAGGGGAGGCGGTGCCCCAAAACAATGGATAGTGATGTCGTACATATTGCATTCTTCCAGTAATATCTAACTTAACTGTGATTGGTGGAATAAGAGGGAACGTTATCAAATTACAGCCAATAGGAAAACAGAGGAATCAGTCAGCACAACACCCCAACTTATGTTTTGCTGTTGGATATTTATTCTCCTTTTCATTGTTCAGGTTGCGATAATACTGAAAATGCTCTATGGACAGTGTTTATTTATTTAACGTCATATCTTCCAGAGTTTAAATAGTGAAACGAGAATAAATATCCAACAGCACATCATAAGTTTGGGTGTTGTGCTGATTGATTGCTCTGTTCTCCTGTTGGCTGTAATTTGATGACGTTACATCTTGCTCCACCAATCACAGTTAAGTAAGGGATTACTGGACGAATGCAAAATGTACGACAAACCTATGAAGTTCATGGGGCTTTGCTGCATGTGAAAGGGCCCGTGGAGGCGCCGTCGCCCCTGCAAAGGCACCCACTGCCACTAGGAGGGCCCATACCAGCGCCGCCGGCCCTAGGAGGGCCCATAGGGTCGCTGCAACCCCTGGCAGGTTCCTTGGGAGTAGAGACGCCCCATATTGGGACCCTGGGGGAGACACCGTTTAAGGAATGGCCCCTGAATGTGCCACCGCTGTGGTATGGCCCCTAGGGGCGCCGCAGTCCCTGGGAACACCCCTGAAGGCGCCCCCGTCCCTGTAAGGGACCCTGGGATCGCCATATCCCTGGTCACTGTGCAACTCACGAAGGCGACCCAGGACCCTCTCAGGGACGGCAGTGCCCCAGGGGACGTGTCCGGGGGCGCTGGATCACCAGGGGCACTCTTAGGGACAACTGCAATCCTAGGGGCCTTCTCAGGGAAGGCGGCGTCCACAGGGGCTCCTCCAGGAACAGCCGAGCTTCCATGGGACTCTCAGGGAAGGCAACGCTCCAAGGGACCCTCGCAGGGACGGAAACGCTCCTAGGGACCCTCACAGGGACAGCGCCGCCTCCATGGGATCTCCTAGGGGCACTGGTGATGTTAGGGGCCCTCACAGGGACAGCCATGATCCCTGGGGCCTTTCCCGGGACAAGGGCTCCTCCAGGTACGTTCCAAGGGACCGTGGTGCTTCCAGCGGCCCTGTCAGCGGTGATGGCGCCTTCAGGGGCCCTTCCAGAAGCGGTGGCTCCTCCCAGGCCTCTTTATGGGGCGCCACTGCTCACAGGGACCCTGCCAAGGCCTGTGGCTCACAAGTTGTCCTCCTAGGGGAGGCGGTGCCCCAAAACAATGGATAGTGATGTCGTACATATTGCATTCTTCCAGTAATATCTTACTTAACTGTGATTGGTGGAATAAGAGGGAACGTCATCAAATTACAGCCAATAGGAAAACAGAGGAATCAGTCAGCACAACACCCCAACTTATGTTTTGCTGTTGGATATTTATTCTCCTTTTCATTGTTCAGGTCGTGATAATACTGAAAATGCTCTATGGACAGTGTTTATTTATTTAACGTCATATCTTCCAGAGTTTAAATAGTGAAACGAGAATAAATATCCAACAGCACATCATAAGTTGGGGTGCTGTGCTGATTGATTGCTCTGTTCTCCAATTGGCTGTAATTTGATGACGTTACATCTTGCTCCACCAATCACAGTTAAGTAAGGGATTACTGGACGAATGCAAAATAAACGACAAACCTATGAAGTTCTTGGGGCTTTGCTGCATGTGAAAGGGCCCCTGGAGGCGCCGTCGCCCCTGCAAAGGCACCCACTGCCATTAGGAGGGCCCATACCAACGCCGCCGGCCCTAGGAGGGCCATAGGGGCGCCGCAACCCCTGGCAGGTTCCTTGGGAGTATAGACGCCCCATAGAGGGACCCTGGGAGAGACACCGCCTCTGGAAGGGCCCCTGAATGCGCCACCGCTGTGGTATGGCCCCTGGGGGCGCCGCCGACCCTGGGAACACCCCAGAAGGTGCCTTCGTCCCTGTAAGGGACCCTGGGATCGCCGCTATCCCTGTGAGGGTCACTTGGCCATGCAACTCACGAAGGCGAGCCCAGGGCCCTCTCAGGGACGGCGGTGCCCCCAGGGGACGTGTCAGGGGCGCTGGATCCACCAGGGGCACTCTTAGGGACAACTGCAATCCTAGGGGCCTTCTCAGGGAAGGCGGCGTCCACAGGGGCTCCTCCAGGAACAGCCGAGCTTCCATGGGACTCTCAGGGAAGGCAACGCTCCAAGGGACCCTCGCAGGGACGGAAACGCTCCTAGGGACCCTCACAGGGACAGCGCCGCCCCCATGGGATCTCCTAGGGGCACTGGTGACGTTAGGGGTCCTCACAGGGACAGCCATGATCACTGGGGCCTTTCCCGGGACAAGGGCTCCTCCAGGTACGTTCCTAGGGACCGTGGTGCTTCCAGCGGCCCTGTCAGCGGCGGTGGCGCCTTCAGGGGCCCTTCCAGAAGCGGTGGCTCCCCCCAGGCCTCTTTATGGGGCGCCACTGCTCCCAGGGACCCTGCCAAGGCCTGTGGCTCACAAGTTGTCCTCCTAAGGGAGGCGGTGCCCCAAAACAATGGATAGTGATGTCGTACATATTGCATTCTTCCAGTAATATCTAGCAACTGTGATTGGTGGAATAAGAGACGTCATCAAATTACAATAATAGGAAAACAGAAGATCAGTCAACACAACACCCCAACTTATGTTTGCTGTTGGATATTTATTCTCCTTTTCATTGTTCAGGTTGCTATAATACTGAAAATGCTATGGGCAGTGTCCATTTATTTAACGTCATATCTTCCTCAGTTTAAATAGTGAAACGAGAATAAATATCCAACAGCATAGCATAAGTTGGGGTGTTGTGCTGACTGATTGCTCTGTTCTTCTATTGGCTGCAATTTGATGACGTTACATCTTGCTCCACCAATCACAGTTAAGTAAGGGATGACTGGACGACTGCAAAATGTACGACAAAACTATGAAGTTCTTAGGGCGATGCTGCTTGTGGAAGGGCCCCTGGGGGCGCCGTCGCCCCTGGAAGAGACCCTACTGCCCCTAGAAAGGCACCCACTGCCACCGGCCCTAGAAGGGCCCATAGGGGCGCCGCAACCCCTGGCAGGGTTCTTGGGTGCAGAGGCTCCTCATAGAGGGACCCTGGCGGAGACACCGCCTCTGGAAGGGCCTCTGAATGTGCCACCACTGTGGTATGGCCCCTGGGGGCGAAGCGGTCCCTGGGAACACCCCTGAAGATGCCCCCGTCCCTGTAAGGGACCCTGGGATCGCCGCTATCCCTGTGAGGGTCACTTGGCCATGCCTGGCATGGAGGCGCCCCCAGGACCCTCTTATGGTCAGCGGTGCCCCCAGGGGACCTGTCACGGGCGCTAGTCCCCCAGGGGTGCTCTTAGGGACAACTGCAATCCTAGGGGCCTTCTAAGGGAAGATGGCGTCGACAGGAGCTCCTTCAAGAACAGCCGAGCTTCCATGGGCCTCTCAGGGACGGCAACACGGGACCCTCAAAGGGACGGCAACGCTCCTAGGGACCATCACAGGGACGGCGGCGCCCCCATGAGCCCTGCTAAGGGGCCTGGCGACCCTAAGGGGCCTCACAGGGACAGCCATGATCTCTGGGGTCTTTCCAGGGACGGGGGCGCCTCTAGGTACGTTCCTAGAGACCGTGGTGCTCCGAGAGGCCCTGCCAGTGGCGGTGGCGCCTTCAGGGGCCCTTCCAGAGGCGGTGGCTCCCCCGAGGATTCTTTATGGGGCGCCACTGCTCCCAGGGATCCTGCCAAGGCCTGTGGCTCACAATAGGTCCTCCTAGGGGAGGCGGTGCCCCAAAACAATGGATAGTGGTGTCGTATATTTTGCATTCTTCCAGTAATCTCTTACTTAACTGTAATTGGTGGAATAAGATGTAACGTCATCAAATTACAGCCAATAGGAAAACAGAGGAATCAGTCAGCACAACACCCCAACTTATGTTTTGCTGTTGGATATTTATTCTCCTTTTCATTGTTCATGTTGCGAAAATACTGAAAATGCTATGGGCAGTGTCTATTATTTAACGTCATATCTCCCAGAGTTTAAATAGTGAAACGAAAATAAATATCCAACAGCAAAGCATAAGTTGGGGTGTTGTGCTGACTGATTGCTCTGCTCTCCTATTGGCTGTAATTTGATGACGTTACATCTTGCTCCACCAATCACAGTTAAGTAAGGGATTACTGGACGAGTGCAAAATGTAAGACACAACTATGAAATTCTTAGGGCGATGCTGCTTGTGGAAGAGCCCCTGGGGGCGCCGTCGCCCCTGGCAGAGACCCGAACGCCCCTGGAAAGGCACCCACTATGACTAGGAGGGCCCATACCAGCGCTGAGGGCCTTAGGAGGGCCCACAAGGGCGCTGCAGAGCTTGGCAGGGTCATTTGGGGCAGACGCGCCCCATAAAGGGACGCTGCGTGAGACACCGCCTTTGGAAGTGCCACTGAATGCGCCAACTCTGTGGTATGGCCCCTGGGGGCGCCGCTGTCCCTGGGAATACCCCTCAAGGCTCCCCCGTCCCTGTAAAGGTCACTGGGATCGCCGCTATCCCTGTGAGGGTCACTTGGTCATGCAAGGCACGGAGGCGTCCCGAGGGCCCTCTCAGGGACGGCGGTGGCCCCAGGGGACCTGTCAGGGGTGCTGGATCCACCAGGGTCGCTCTTAGGGACAACCGCAATCCTAGAGGCCTTCTCAGGGAAGGCGGCGTCGACAGGGGCTCCTCCAGGAACAGCCGAGCTTCCATGGGCCTCCTCCAGGGGAGAGGGCTTAGCAGCTCCAAAGGGACCCTCACCCAGGGGACAGGGGAAACGCTCTAAGGACCCTCACAGAGACAGCGCCGCCCCATGGGATCTCCTAGGGGCACTGGTGACGTTAGGGACCCTCACAGGGACAGCCTTGATCCCTGGGGCCTTCCCTGGGACAGAGGAGCCTCTAGGTACGTTCCTAGGGACTGTGGTGCTCCCAGATGCCCTGCCAGCGGCAGTGGCGCCTTCAGGGGCCCTTCCAGAGGCGGTGGCTCCCCCGAGGCCTCTTTATGGGGCGCCCCTGCTCCCAGGGATCATGCCAAGGCCTGTGGCTCACAATAGGTCCTCCTAGGGGAGGCTTTGCCCCAAAACAATGGATAGTGGTGAAGTATATATTGCATTCTTCCAGTAATCTCTTACTTAACTGTAATTGGTGGAATAAGATGTAACGTCATCAAATTACAGCCAATAGGAAAACAGAGGAATGAGTCAGCACAACACCCCAACTTATGTTTTGCTGTTAGATATTTATTCTCCTTTTCATTGTTCAGGTTGCTATAATACTGAAAATGCTATGGGCAGTGTCCATGTATTTAACGTCATATCTCCCAGAGTTTAAATAGTGAAACGAAAATAAATATCCAACAGCAAAGCATAAGCTGGGGTGTTGTGCTGACTGATTGCTCTGTTCTTCTATTGGCTGTAATTTGATGACGTTACATCTTGCTCCACCAATCACAGTTAAGTAAGGGATTACTGGACGAATGCAAAATGTACGACAAAACTATGAAGTTCTTGGGGCGATGCTGCATGTGGAAGGGCCCCTGGGGGCGCCGTCGCCCCTGGAAGAGACCCTACTGCCCCTGGAAAGGCACCCACTGCCACTAGGAGGGCCCTTAATAGCGCCACCGTCCCTAGGAGGGCCCATAGGGGCGCCGCAACCCCTGGCAGGGTCCTTGGGTGCAGAGGCTCCTCATAGAGGGACCCTGGCGGAGACACCGCCTCTGGAAGGGCCTCTGAATGTGCCACCACTGTGGTGTGGCCCCTGGGGTCGAAGCGGTCCCTGGGAACACCCCTGAAGGCGCCCCTATCCCTGTAAGGGACCCTGGGATCGCCTCTATTCCTGTGAGGGTCACTTGGCCATGCCAGGCATGGAGGCGCCCCCAGGACCCTCTTAGGGTCAGCGGCGCCCCCAGGGGACCTGTCACGGGCGCTGGATCCACCAGAGGCACTCTTAGGGACAACTGCAATCCTAGGGGCCTTCTAAGGGAAGGCGGCGTCGACAGGAGCTCCTTCAGGAACAGCCGAGCTTCCATGGGCCTCTCACGGACGGCAACACGGGACCCTCAAAGGGACGGCAACGCTCCTAAGGACCATGACAGGGACGGCGGCGCCCCCATGAGCCCTGCTAGGGGCACTGGCGACCCTAGAGGGCCTCACAGGGACAGCCGTGATCTCTGGGGTCTTTCCAGGGACGGGGGCGCCTCTAGGTACGTTCCTAGAGACCGTGGTGCTCCGAGAGGCCCTGCCAGCGGCGGTGGCGCCTTCAGGGGCCGTTCCAGAGGCGGTGGCTTCCCCCAGGCCTCTTTATGGGGCGCCCCTGCTCCCAGGGACCCTGCCAAGGCCTGTGGCTCACAATAGGTCCTCCTAGGGGAGGCTTTGCCCCAAAACAATGGATAGTGGTGTCGTATATATTGCATTCTTCCAGTAATCTCTTACTTAACTGTAATTGGTGGAATAAGATGTAACGTCATCAAATTACAGCCAATAGGAAAACAGAGGAATCAGTCAGCACAACACCCCAACTTATGTTTTGCTGTTGGATATATATTCTCCTTATCATTCAGGTTGCGAAAATACTGAAAATGCTATGGGCAGTGTCTATTTATTTAACTTCATATCTCCCAGAGTTTAAATAGTGAAACGAAAATAAATATCCAACAGCAAAGCATAAGTTGGGGTGTTGTGCTGACTGATTGCTCTGTTCTCCTATTGGCTGTAATTTGATGACGTTACATCTTGCTCCACCAATCACAGTTAAGTAAGGGATTACTGGACGAATGCAAAATGTGAGACAAAACTATGAAGTTCTTAGGGCGATGCTGCTTGTGGAAAGGCCCCTGGGGGCGCCGTCGCCCCTGGCAGAGACCCTGACGCCCCTGGAAAGGCACCCACTATGACTAGGAGGGCCCATACCAGCTCTGAGGGCCCTAGGAGGGCCCATAGGGGCGCTGCAGCCCTTGGCAGGATCATTTGGGGCACAGGCGCCCCATAAAGGGACCCTGCGTGAGACACCGCCTCTGGAAGTGCCACTGAATGCGCCTACTCTGTGGTATGGCCCCTGGGGGCGCCGCCGTCCAAGGAAACACCCCTCAAGGCTCCCCCGTCCTTGTAAAGGTCACTGGGATCGCCGCTATCCCTGTGAGGGTCACTTGGCCATGCAAGGCACGGAGGCGTCCCGAGGGCCCACTCAGGGACGGCGGTGGCCCCAGGGGACCTGTCAGGGGCGCTCGATCCACCGGGGGCGCTCTTAGGGACAACCGCAATCCTAGAGACCTTCTCAGGGAAGGCGGCGTCGACAGGGGCTCCTCCAGGAACAGCCGAGCTTCCATGGGCCTCTGAGGGATGGCAACATTCCAAGGGACCCTCCCAGGGACGGCAACGCTCCTAGGGACCCTCACAGGGACGGCGGCGCCCCCATGGGCCCTGCTATGGGCGCTAGCTACCCTAGGGGCGCTAGCGACCCTAGGGACCCTCACAGGGACAGCCTTGATCCCTGGGGCCTTCCCTGGGACACATGCGCCTCTAGGTACGTTCCTAGGGACCGTGGTGCTCCTAGAGGCCCTGCCAGCGGTGGTGGCGCCTCCAGGGGCCCTTCCAGAGGTGGTGGCTTCACCCAGGCCACTTTATGGGGCGCCACTGCTCACAGGGACCTTGCCAAGCTGTACCATGGCTCACAATGGGGTCTACTCCTGGGGAGGCAGTGCCCCCAATACATTGGATAGTGGTGTAGTATATTGCATTCTACCAATGTTCCAGTAATCTCTTACATAACTGTAATTGGTGGAGATAAGATGTCGTCATCAAATTACAGCCAATAGGAAAACAGAGGAATCAGTCAGCACAACACCCCAATTTATGTTTTGCTGTTGGATATTTATTCTCCTTTTTCATTGTTCAGGTTGCGAAAAATACTGAAAATGCTATGGGCAGTGTCTATTTTATTTAACGTCATATCTCCCCAGGTTTAAAATAGTGGAAACGAAATAAATATCCAACAGCAAAGCATAAGTTGGGGTGTTGTGCTGACTGATTGCTCTGTTCTCCTATTGGCTGTAATTTGATGACGTTACATCTTGCTCCACCAATCACAGTTAAGTAAGGGATTACTGGACGAGTGCAAAATGTAAGACAAATCTATGAAGTTCTTAGGGCGATGCTATTGTGGAAGGGCCCCTGGGGGCGCCGTCGCCCCTGGCAGAAAACCGGACGCCCCTGGAAAGGCACCCACTATGACTAGGAGGGCCCATACCAGCGCTGAGGGCCTTAGGAGGGCCCATAGGGGCGCTGCACCCCTTGGCAGGGTCATTTGGGGCAGAGGCGCCCCATAAAGGGACCCTGGGTGAGACACCACCTCTGGAAGTGCCACTGAATGCGCCAACTCTGTGGTATGGCCCCTGGGGGCGCCGCCGTCCCTTGGAACACCCTTCAAGGCGCCCCCGTCCCTGTAAAGATCACTGGGATCTCCGCTATCCCTGTGAGGGTCACTTGGCCATGCAAGGCACGGAGGCGTCCCGAGGGCCCTCTCAGGGACGGCGGTGGCCCCAGGGGACCTGTCAGGGGCGCTGAATCCACCAAGGGCGCTCTTAGGCACAACCGCAATCCTAGAGGCCTTCTCAGGGAAGGCAGCGTCGACAGGGGCTACTCCAGGAACAGCCGAGCTTCCATGGGCCTTTGAGGGATGGCAATGCTCCAAGGAACCCTCGCAGGGACGGTAACGCTCCTAGGGACCCTCACAGGGACGGCGGCGCCTCCATGGGCACTGCTATAGGTGCCAACTACCCTAGGGGCGCTAACGACCCTAGGGACCCTCACAGGGACAGACTTGATCCCTGGGGCCTTCCCTGGGACAGAGGCGCCTCTAGGTACGTTCCTAGGGACCGTGGTTCTCCCAGAGGCCCTGCCAGCGGCGGTGGCGCCTTCAGGGGCCCTTCCAGAGGCGGTGGCTCCCCCAGGACTCTTTATGGGGCGCCACTGCTCCCAGGGACCCTGCCAAGGCCTGTGGCTCACAATAGGTCCTCCTAGGGGAGGCGGCGCCCCAAAACAATGGATAGTGCTGTCGTACATATTGCATTCTTCAAGTAATCTCTTACTTAACTGTGATTGGTGGAATGAGAGGTCACGTCATCAAATTACAGCCAATAGGAAAACAGAGCAATCAGTCAGCACAACACCCCAACTTATGTTTTGCTGTTGGATATTTATTCTCCTTTTCATTGTTCAGGTTGCTATAATACTGAAAATGCTATGGGCAGTGTCCATATTTAACGTCATATCTCCCAGAGTATAAATAGTGAAACAGTAATAAATATCCAACAGCAAAGCATAAGTTGGTGTGTTGTATTTAACAATCACAGTTAAGTAAAGTTACTGGATGAATGCAAAATGTAAGACAAAACTATGAAGTTCTTAAGCGTGCTGCTTGTGGAAGGGCACAGAGTGTGCCGTCGCCCTGGTGGAGACCCTGGCCGCCCCTGGAAAGGCACCCACTATGAATGGGAGGGGCCCATACCAGCGCTGGGGCCCTAGGAGACCAGGGGCGCTGCAGCCCTTAGCAGGGTCATTTGGGGCAGGCGCCCCATAAAAGGACCTGGGTGAGATACCGCCTCTGGAAGGGCCACTGAATTCATAACTCTGTGGTATGGCCTAGAAGTCTGCCACCGTCCCTGGAACACCCTCAGGCACCCCCATCCTGTAAGTCCTTTGGGATCGCCGCTATCCTGTGAGGTCACTTGGCCATACAAAGGCACAGACGCGTCGAGGGCCCTCAGGGTCGACGGTGCCCCCAGGGACCTGTCAGGGCGCTGGATCCACCAGGGGCGCTCTTAGGGACAACCGCAATCCTAGAGGCCTTCTCAGGGAAGGCGGCGTCGACAGGGGCTCCTCCAGGAACAGCCGAGCTTCCATGGGCCTCTGAGGGATGATAACGCTACAAGGAACCCTCGCAGGGACGGCGGCGCCCCCATGGGCCCTGCTATGGGCGCTCGCTACCCCAGGGGCGCTAGCGACCCTAGGGACCCTCACAGGGACAGCCTTGATCCCTGGGGCCTTCCCTGGGACAGCGGCGCCTATAGGTGCGTTCCTGGGACCGTGGTGTCCCAGGGGCCCTACCAGCAACGGTGGCGCCTTCAGGGGCCCTTCCAGGCCGGTGGCTCCCCAGGCCTCTTTATGGGGCACTTCACTGCTCCCCAGGGATCCTGCCAAAACCTGTGGCTCTGTGGAGTCCTCCTAGAGGCAGTCACCCCAATACATTGGATAGTGGTGTAGTATATATTGCATTCTACCAATCTTCCAGTAATCTCTTACATAACTGTAATTGGTGGAATAAGATGTACGTCATCAAATTACAGCCAATTGGAAAACAGAGGAATCAGTGAGCACAACACCCCAATTTATGTTTTGCTGTTGGATATTTATTCTCCTTTTCATTGTTCAGGTTGCGAAAATACTGAAAATGCTATGGGCAGTGTCTATTTATTTAACGTCATATCTCCCAGAGTTTAAAATAGTGAAACGAAAATAAATATCCAACAGCAAAGCATAAGTTGGGGTGTTGTGCTGACTGGTTGCTCTGTTCTCCTATTGGCTGTAATTTGATGACGTCATATCTTGCTCCACCAATCACAGTTAAGTAAGGGATTACTGGATGAATGAAAAATGTAAGACAAAACTATGAAGTTCTTAGGGTGATGCTGCTTGTGGAAGGGCCCCTGGGGGCGCTGTCACCCCTGGTGGAGACCCTGACGCCCCTGGAAAGGCACCCACTATGAATAGGAGGGCCCATACCAGCGCTGAGGGCCCTAGGAGGGCCCATAGGGGCGCTGCAGCCCTTGGCAGGGTCATTTGGGGCAGAGGCGCCCCATAAAGGGACCCTGGGTGAGATACCGCCTCTGGAAGGGCCACTGAATTCGCCAACTCTGTGGTATGGCCCCTGGGGGCGCCGCCGTCCCTGGGAACACCCCTCAAGGCACCCCCATCCCTGTAAGGGTCGCTGGGATCGCCGCTATCC
>NW_024719986.1:0-13940 GCF_018991925.1 Homarus americanus
TGACACTTTATTATACAGCAAAATATAAAGAGGAGTAGAGACAGACTCGAGACGACAATGAATACGTCGAGATAATTTTAAGAGAATATGGCAGTGTAGGACGATGGTCACTCTCTGTTATCTTTCACTTTGGCACTACATTATGTCTTTACTCTACGGTTTCTTTTTAAATTTGTTTAGATGTAAATATATAATATAATTGTAGGGCAATGAACGAACAGACAATTCAATGCGAAATGCAAAAATAACTTTAACAACTCAATTAATTTTAATGCTGTATTCCTGTTTTATCTTTCACTTATTAAACACAAGTATGAACACCAGTTGTGTTTATTGGTAGAATTCTATTTTTGTTTCCAATTCCTTAATAAAAAGATAAAGATTCAAATAAACTACAAACTGCTACGATATTAACTGTGTGTGTGTGTGTGTGTGTGTGTGTGTGTGTGTGTGTGTGTGTGTGTGTGTGTCGAAGGATATGTGATTAATATAATATGCAGGTAACATAAATATTACTGAGCATAAAACAGTGGTTGTGTCCTCGGTGGTAGTAATGCCATTGATCCTCTCAACTTAGACAAAGATGTTTGTGTATGTTTAGCTTCTCGAGCTGATAAACCTCGAGGGTCTGAGCCTCCAACATTTTGGATCCACGTTGTATGAGTTGGTACGAGTTTACTCGAAATAAATGAGTACTTTTTTTACGTTTAAAAACCAAAGGATGAGTTCGCTCTTAACCTAAGCCGGAAAATATTTATTGTGTTACCTCACCATTATATATGAAATAATGGTAATTTTTCTCTTGTTTTCTTCTGTTTATCGTTCAGTTACTGTCTCAATTCTTTTTTTTTTTCATTTCCTTCTGCCGGAGGAGGACAGGAACTTCCAGGTCAAGATAGACTTAGTCAGCGTCAGGGACAATGAATGTAATCTTAAACTTTCCTCACCAACAACAACACTGCGGCAAAGTTTCGTATTTTCATTTCATTTTATTATAAGCAACTTCCTGGCAGCCCTGTGGCGCCCGAGGAGGGTATT
The DNA here is from genome assembly GCF_018991925.1 of Homarus americanus. Lineage (NCBI taxonomy): Eukaryota > Metazoa > Arthropoda > Malacostraca > Decapoda > Nephropidae > Homarus > Homarus americanus. Next base: position 1,039 of record NW_024719986.1, read on the forward strand.
ACATGAGGGTATTACACTGGTTTGTTGTGAATATGTACATAATAATGTATATATACGTGTGTATTTGCGTGTGTACTTGTTTGTATGTATGTATGCATGATTCAAATTTCTTTACACCATATGCGACTGTTTACCCAGCAGTAATTGCGGATCTGGATGTTAATCGATTTGCGTATCGTGCTCCGGAGTAATGGATAGTCAGTGCAGTTGGCGAACTGTCGCCAACCACGGGGAGTGAACTGTGACATTGTCTCACTGTAGTGCATTAGGGTAGACCACATTTTTGGTTTTGGCATTAGCAGCAAGTATGTACAGATATTTGCCAGTTCCCACTCTGGAGCATCCAATATAGAACTGTCCATGAGAGAAGCAAGGAAACACCAGGTTTAAGCCAACCATCTTTAGGGACTGTCCCTGGCATTTGCAGATGGTCATGGCAAAGCTCACTTTAACCGGGAACTGAAGTCGCTTGAACTCAAATGGCAGGTCAGTGGTGATGAGAGGTATCCTTGGTATAAACACGTCCTCTCCTTTAGCTTTTCCTGTCAGTATTGTAGCTTCCAGTACATGTGGCATCATGTTCTTCACCACCAGTCTTGTGCCATTGCAGAGCCTTGGTGGTTCAAGATTTCTTAAGAGCATTATAGGAGTTCCAATCTTGAGAGTGAGGTGGTGAGGAGGCATTCCAGCGGGCTCCAAAGAATTAAGGAATTCTGCAGGGTACTAGACTGCTTGGTCCTGGTCCTTACTGTATCAACAGACTTGAATGAGGTCTCACTACCTGGAAGCTGTCTGAGTAGAGTCATGTTGATTTCAGCCACTGTTTCATTCTTTGGTGCCAGAATTGCGCGTTCACGCAGCCACTTGTGATCCTTGTAGTGGTGGATAATGCTTGGGTACTTTACAACATTTCCACATCCTTGAGGAATGATTATTTGTCCTTTTGAGTCAACAGGGAAAGTTCCATTCCCAATCTGTAGTAGAAGGTTTGCAAACCGTCCAGCATCCTGATCTCCTTGTAGATGTACTCTCATGTTTGAGGATAGGGTGAGTGTCTGAACACTTCTCCAAAGGTATGATGCCTTGAGGCACGCATTCAATTCATCAGCTGGAGTGCTTCGAGGAATGACAGGTAAGGTCTGGCGAAAATCTCCAGCAATGACCATTGTAATGCCACACATGAGCTGGTCATTTTCTCGTATGTCTTGCAAGGTCCTGTCCAATGCTTCAAACGCTAACTTGTGAGACATAGTGCATTCATTCCAGACTATGTGAGCGAGGTTGAGAGGTAGTTTAAAAGTTGAGTGTGCAGTACGTCCTCCTTCTAGTAGTGTTGCAGCAATGCCTGAGGACACTACAGCAAGAGCAATTTTCCCCCGATGACGTACTTTGGCCAACAGAAGGTTGATCAGGAATGTTTTTCCGGTCCCGCCAGGTGCATCGAAAAATATCATACCTCCCTGCTCCGCTTGTATCGCTTCCAAGATCTGTTCATAAGTATTTGCTTGATGAGGCACCAGGTGAGGCTCATTTTCTTCAAAAAAATTCACCACTTCAACTGCGTAGTCTGTCTCTCTGAGCAACTCCCTGTTTGCAGCTACTGGTTCTTCTCGGTTTGGGGAAGGCAATCCAAAATCTGTCAGGTTTTTTCCGCCTAGCTCCATCACTTTGTCTTCCAGCATGATCAGAGCCCTGTTGAACATGTCATCCATGAACTCAATCTCTTGACCAGGATGTTCTCTTCTTGCTTGATGAAGCAGATCCTCTGAAAGACTTTCTTGGTGGTTTTCCCAGAGCTGGCATGGGTTTGAAAGTCCACATGTAGCAATCATGATGGCAAACAGGTTCCTCATTCTCATTGGCGATTGAGTAGCTGCTGCCTCTTCTAATATGTCATTCCAGTGACCATCATCTTCCAGTATGCCAAGGAGATTGCACGCTTCCTAATAGGTTCTGCAGACTTGTCCATTCACTGTCTTGAGTGCTGCATATGATGTTGGGCCACAGATGTGGTGCAAAAGTAGTCTCAAACAGTAGCATTCAAAGTTGTTGGGGTGAACCGTGTAGACACGTCCCAAAGCATTGCCTGACTTTATCCCTGGATATCCTTCAACATCGGATCCTTGAGCTCTTCTCTGGAACTTTTTCATTGAAGTCTGCCATATGTAGAACTTGGGTACGTCAACATACAGGAGGATTTGAGCAAACTCATCTTCCTGTGAAAGCTTGAAGAATCAGCAGGATTTGCCATTTGACTTTGGAAGGACTCTTCTGTGAAGTATACTCTTTGTCCATTTTCCAGGTGAACAGCCAGATGAACATCGTTCGTGAATGGAAAAACTAAAAATTCTCCTTAGGGCTTCACATTGATTTTAGCGCTGTGAAATATGTTACGTTTGGCATACCTCGTTAGAATGGACTACCTACCTACCTACCTTGTTAGAATGGACAGCTTAGAAAAGTTAGAGATCAAAGAAAAGTAAGCTGTAATGAGCGAGAGCATAATAATAAAATTAGCTATAATACTTGGGATGGGATACGACTTTTCAACCTCTGTGTGATATAGCGGATGCAGAGAAAAGTAAGCCATAATGAAAGAGAACCTAAGGATCAAAATAGCTGTAAATCATAGGAGGGAATACGACTTTTCTACGTTAGTCTCTTCTCTCTCTCGTTCTCTCAGGCGTGTCGGGTCGGGTCGGGTCAGGTTGGGTCGGGTCGGGTTGGTTGGAGTTTTTTGAGATCCCCACATGACACTTGCTATCCATGCCAAGTTTGGTCCAGACCGTTTAAGTAGTTTCCGAGATTCTCGTGCGGACACACAGACAGACAGACTTCTTTGTTTTATATATATAATAGTTTATTTTCTTAATAAATGGACAAAAGACTATGAAAACTTAACTTATAAACAGTTATGAATGTTACTACGAGTTGACCTCTAATACGACTCTTGATCAGTGATTACAGGTAAACGGAAGCTATAACAGAGGTAAGGTAAGGTAAAGTAAGGTAAGGTAAGGTAAGGTAAGGTAAGGTAAGGCAACGTAAGGTAAGGTAAGGCAACGTAAGGTAAGATAAGGTAAGGTAAGGTAAGGTAAGGTAAGGTAACGTAAGGTAAGGTAAGGTAACGTAAGGTAAGGCAAGGTAAGGCAAGGTAAGGTAACGTAAGGTAAGATAAGGTAAGGTAAGGTAAGGTAAGGTAAGGTAAGGCAACGTAAGGTAAGATAAGGTAAGGTAAGGTAAGGTAAGGTAAGGTAAGGTAACGTAAGGTAAGGTAAGGTAAGGTAAGGTAAGGTAAGGTAAGGTAAGGTAAAGTAAAGTAAGGTAAGGTAACGTAAGGTAAGGTAAGGTAAGGTAACGTAAGGTAAGGTAAGGTAAGATAAGGTAACGTAAGGTAACGTAAGGTAAGGTAAGGTAAGATAAGGTAAGATAAGGTAAGGTAACGTAAGGTAAGGTAAGGTAAGGTAAAGTAAAGTAAGGTAAGGTAACGTAAGGTAAGGTAAGGTAAGGTAAGGTAAGGTAAGGTAAGGTAAGGTAAGGTAAGGTAACGTAAGGTAAGGTAAGGTAAGGTAAGGTAAGGTAAGGCAACGTAAGGTGAGGTAAGGTAACGTAACGTAACGTAAGGTAAGGTAAGGTAAGGCAACGTAAGGTAAGGTAAGGTAAGGTAAAGTAAGGTAAAGTAAGGTAGGGTAAGGTAAGGTAAGGTAACGTAAGGTTAGGTAAGGTAAGGTTGATTCTTAAAATATGTAGGGTGATGTTCACACTACTGTCACTTATTACACAGCTTTGTCACTATTCCTATATTTCATTATCACAACAACATTTTGTCACTGCAAATGTTGTCACTGATGAAAAGTTGAAGCGAGTGAGAGAGAGGTCCGGTGGGCTGGTTAGGTTAGGTTAGGTGAGAGAGATACAGTGGGTTAGTTAGGTTAGGTTCGGTGAGTGAGAGGTCCGGTGGGCTGGTTAGGTTAGGTTAGGTGAGAGAGGTACGGTGGGTTAGTTAGGTTAAGTTGCGTGAGAGAGATACGGTGGGCTGGTTAGGTTAGGTTCGGTGAGTGAGAGGTCCGGTGGGCTGGAGAGTTTGGTCACGGTCTCCTCCTCGACCAACTGAATTACTGACTACAGTTCCTGCGGTGAGGTGTGCTGCAGCTCGTCCTTCACCTTCTGGGTCTCCAGCACACCGTACAATTCCTAAGTGTCTAACTAGAGAGTTCTTACGGTGCAGTAGGCGCCGAGGAAGGCCGAGCAGTAGCATGGCACCACCACCCCGTTACCATCTACACCTTCTTGTCTCTTACAACACTATTGAAAGTTCCAACCTAAGTAAATGGAGGTGTTTTTTTACATTTAGCCCCGATTTCCAACTTAACGTCACAGTGCTCTTGAACACAATTTACTATATTTAACCAAAATGGAAAAGACCTCATATCCAGTGTCTGTCACCTACAGCCGGTGCCTTCGGGAGTTGTTGGTTTCGGGATACCTTTACGACGTAGATGAACAGAACCAAACAAAGCGACGCCTGAAAGTCACCTTCTGCCTCGACAGTGGTTCCAATGTATCCGTTATACCATTAGATTTTGTCATCTCTGCCGGACTTCAGGACTATATAGTGGACCGTGAAAAGTTTTCGGTCGATACCGGTAGTGGGTTAACGAAGAGTGGAGTTTATGGTCGGCTGGAAGTCAAGGTACGGCTCGGTGGATGTAAACTCCGGCCTACTCTTATTGTGGCGAGGAAAGGCTCGCCTTTTTTGTTGGGCATGGATGTGTTAAGTCAGTCCGTCTTGGACCTGTCTACCAAAACCCCACGCTTACCCTACTGGCACCCTCCAAACACCTTCTCAAGTCCGTAACCCCTTTAGTTATCACATGTGAAATTAGAAACCAGACTGTTTCATGCCTGCTGGACACAGGCTGTACCTACTGCTACATAACACCCGAATACGTTCAAAAGCTGCACCTCCACTACCGACCATCAGATTGTGTCCGCGAGTGCAACACGGTAACCGGACAGGATAAGGTGCTCGGATATGTGTCCCCTGTCCCCATCACCTTCCTGGGAAACACTAACTGGGCACCTTTTTACGTCGCTAATGATAACAATTATGGGGTAATTCTAGGCATCAATATCCTCATGAATGCTCGACTCACATTCAACTTCAACAAACTATGTGCCTGAGTAGTTTACGCAAGCCCTTCAGTCTCCAAAACTGGGCCACCAACAACCATGTCACCATCAACCATACAAAGACCATGGTTATGCACATCAACCTCTCATCCGACCTTGTCCCACCTCCTTCCATTACTTTAGGTCCCAACACACTCCAGGTTGTAGATTCCACTAAGCTTCTCGGCGTCACCATAAACAACAAACTAAATTAGAAACCACACGTCAGTGAAGTTGTCAAATCCTCCAGTTTCCGTCTCCACCTCTTCCTCCGACTCAAGTCCCTCGGAGTTCCTGCGCCCGAGCTCCTCAGTGTTTACTCAACATTCATACTTCGCAAGCTCACCTATGCCTCCCCTCCCTGGTCTTCTTCCCTAAATGCCACACAAAGTAAACACCTAGAAAAAGTGCAAAAGAGGGCATGCAAGATTATTCTCTCCTGTTCCTACTCCACTTATCAAGAAGCGCTCAACACACCGACCTTCTCAGCTTTAAGTGACCACCACCACGACCTCATCTGCACCATCCTCAACACCGGCTCCCACTACCACCCGACATCCCTCGTCCGAGAATTTCTGTTCGACACCACAACCGCATCCAGCCCATACGAGCACGAACTGGACGCTCTAAGAACAGCCCAGTCCCAAACATTGTAAAAATTATCAATAACTTGTAATCAACCAGTGTATTCACTCCCAGTTAATCTTACTTTTTGCACTGTCACTATGTTGAAATGTCCTGTAGTTTGAGCTTCTCCCCACCTAGTTATTATACATCATATTTGTATCATTTATGTTACTTGTATATTATTTGTAAATCAAGAGACCCATTCCCCAATTATGTGACTGTATATTTTCAGCCTTTCGGCTGCCATGCTCTTTCAATAAACCGTTAATTATTATTATTATTATTATTATCATTATTATTTACTACTACTACTACTTTTTTTAATTCTTTTATAAAGTGGCCTCCAGCCACCCTGGTCCTCCACATTATATCCTGGTCCTCCACATCCCATCCTGGTCCTTCACATCCCATCCTGGTCCTTCACATCCCACCCTGGTCCTCCACATTATATCCTGGTCCTCCACATCCCATCCTGGTCCTTCACATCCCATCCTGGTCCTTCACATCCCATCCTGGTCCTCCACATCATATCCTGGTCCTCCACATCCCATCCTGGTCCTTCACATCCCATCCTGGTCCTCCACATCACGTCCTTGTCCTTCACATCACACCCTGGTCCTCCACATCACATCTTGGTCCTCCACATCACGGCCTGGTCCTCCACATCATATCCTGGTCCTCCACATCACATCTTGGTCCTCCACATCACGGCCTGGTCCTCCACATTATATCCTGGTCCTCCACATCACACCTTGGTCCTCCACATCACGGCCTGGTCCTCCACATTATATCCTGGTCCTCCACATCACGCCATGGTCCTCCACATCACGGCTTGATCCTCCACATCATATCCTGGTCCTCCACATCACGTCCTGGTCCTCCACATCCCGTCCTGGTCCTCCACATCACATCCTGGTCCTCCACATCACGGCCTGGTCCTCCACATACATCACGCCATGGTCCCTCCACATCACGTCCTTGTCCTTCACATCACATCTTGGTCCTCCACATCACGGGCTGGTCCTCCACATCACGGCCTGGTCCTCCACATCACATCTTGGTCCTCCACATCAAGTCCTGGTCCTCCACATCACGTCCTTGTCCTTCACATCACGTCCTGGTCCTCCACATCACATCCTGGTCCTCCACATCACATCTTGGTCCTCCACATCACGTCCTGGTCCTCCACATCACGTCCTTGTCCTTCACATCACGGCCTGGTCCTCCACATCACATCCTGGTCCTCCACATCACATCTTTGTCCTCCACATCACGTCCTGGTCCTCCACATCACGTCCTGGTCCTCCACATCACGTCCTGGTCCTCCACATCACGCCATGGTCCTCCACATCACGTCCTTGTCCTTCACATCACATCCTGGTCCTCCACATCCCGTCCTGGTCCTCCACATCACGTCCTGTCCTCCACATCACGTCCTGGTCCTCCACATCACGTCCTGGTCCTCCACATCACGCCACATGGTCCTCCACATCACGTCCTTGTCCTTCACATCACGGCTTGGTCCTCCACATCACATCCTGGTCCTCCACATCACATCTTGGTCCTCCACATCACGTCCTGGTCCTCCACATCACGTCCTGGTCCTCCACATCACGCCATGGTCCTCCACATCACGTCCTTGTCCTTCACATCACATCCTGGTCCTCCACATCCCGTCCTGGTCCTCCGCATCCCGTCCTGGTCCCCCACATCACGTAGTATGTAAGTATATAAAAACTAAACCTCACAAAATAATCTGATAACAATGAAATTCCTTTTTTTTTCCAAATTAAAAAAAATATACCACAGCAAAAATAAAAAAAATAAAAGCCTCTATTGGTTGTCATTCACCGGCTTTATTGTTTTATGTCTGGGAATTTTTCTTATGACTAAAAGAATCAACTTACTTTCCAAGGACCCCAATGTTGTCATCAATCATACGGAGATACAAATGTCATCTCTAATAATTAGTAACGTCATCTGTTCATATTTGGTAGAAAGCGTTAAGAGAGTAGTGAGAACCTGATCTACTTGTTCTAAGGTTAGTTTGTGTTCATCATCCTTATATCAGTGTTTTTGTTATTTTGTTCTGCGGGTTTAAAAATGGTTCTGATTGTCTGTGTATTTATTAACTGACCAGCAACAAGGAAGATTAAGTTCTTTTTAATAGATCGATTATTTAGGTGATATTTTACACCATTATTACAGTTGGTATATTTTGTAATCCTGTATCCATTTTGCACACTGATAATACTATTTTTATGTCATATATTGGTTACGCAGCCTCGCATCATATAAAACAAACTTTGACTTTCATATATATTTTCACAGTTCGGCATATCGTTGTATACCAGAAAACCCCATGAATTTGACACTCAATATGTCACTGTCAATACTATGTTTCATAAAGGTTCGCTTTGATTGCAACAAACACTGAAATGAAGTGAAATGTCCAGCAATATTCAACACATGACACAACACAACGCGGCACAACACAGCGCAACACAACGGTCAATAAAGCTTGTTTCAACGCACCATCAGACACTTTCAGTCGCTTTAATTTTCTGCACCGCCAGTGAGGTTATGGTAAATGGCCAAGTTGTGTGTGTATCATTCAGTCGTTTAATCCGTACAACTATATGCTCATAGCACCGTGTGTGTGTGTGTGGGAGGGGGGGGAAGGGGGTACCAACATCCATATTCTCGTGATTCATAATAGAATATAATATAATTATCTGGGACCACTCAAATACACACACACACACACACACACACACACATATATATATATATGTTCTATAAAAAGAACCCCCGCCCCCCATTATATATATATATATATATATATATATATATATATATATATATATATATATATATATATATATATATATATATATATATAACTGAAGGAGGTTAAAACAACAGCCCAGGTCCAATCACATCGCTTCTGATAAAAAAAAAGCAATCTCATTAACGAAAAATAAAACACACCGACCGTCGTAACTAACTTGTGAGAACTTTGTAAGAGTTTAACCCACAAAAACACCAGCTGAGAGGAATCATATGAAGAAAATACAATAACTACAATACAACAATTAAAATTAATCTCTTTAGAAACTCGTAATATTTTTTTTTCATTATTTATCATCTAATTCGTCTCTATATGGTGAAGAGCTTGACCTTCCTCCCATTAAGACTTATGGAAGTAAAAACGTGTGTATTAGGGTTGTGGGAGCCGTGTGTGGGAGAGATAGAGTTGTGGGAGCCGTGTGTGGGAGAGATAGGGTTGTGGGAGCCGTGTGTGGGAGAGAAAGGGTTGTGGTAGCAGTGTGTGGGAGAGATAGGGTTGTGTGAGCAGTGTGTGGGGGAGATAGGGTTGTGGGAGCAGTGTGTGGGAGATACGAAGCTATAAGATCTGTGTCCCGTCCCATCCACCCCACCAGGAGCCAGCAGATCCAGCCCGTGAGAGTTCCACTTTGCCCACTACCTTACATTCATTATATCAAGTTCCTCGTTTTATGCACCAATAAACAATATCTTGGTGAAAGGAAATTTGGAATTTCCCCAGGACGATCGTGAGTGACATAAGGCGGAAAATGTTTATGGGTCAGACGCGGCTCAGCTGAACGAAAACCTTCGCTAGGTGAACAAGGAAAATAATATGTACGAAAATAAAAACAAACTGCTCAGACAACAAATGTCCCAGGCTAGGAGATCAAACAAACGAGTTCAGAGAAGAGTATAAACACTGGAAGCCTCAGAGGCGTAACAAGCGAGGAATTAACAGCCAACAACGACCTTTTGAGAGGCAGAGTAAATAACACACATTGTAAGATCAAAAGAAATTACAGTATTGGTACTGGCAGTGGCGCTGCCGGGGACTGCTTCCCCAGGCAACAGTTCAAAGATGTTTTCTTTATGAAAGAAAACAATATTATTTCGCTCTCTCTTTCTCTTCATCTCCAGTGTCCTTTATATCTAGTGTCCTTCCTCTTAGTGCTGTAAGCTTCTCTTCCATATTATCTATAGCTCCAGTATCCCTCACCTACAGGCGCCGCTACACAACATTCATTAATCAAAACACTTTGTTTCATCGTCACCCACTCTAGGCAAATTGTCAACCCTGTCCAGCAATATCTACCCCCAAGTAATTCTATCCATTATTTTCCGTTCAGAACGCACACGCCTTTATCACACCATCAGACCAGTTGATAAACGACTACTTCCTGTCTGGGGAAGTTATCACCTATAATGCTTGCCCCTCGTTTTCGAGGCTGGTCTGCCTTAAGGTCACCAAGGTCGGAATTTGTAAATTTGTATAACACTAGAAGCTGGCGCCAACTGAACAACTACGCTCCAAGTTTTCGAACTGTATGGCCCAATATCCAAAGAAGTTCGGACAACTCGTCAACGCACTGGATAACTATTACCCCATAACACGATCTGCCAATTGATTAATATCCAGGTCCCAAATTACTATTTGGTAGACAGAGACAAATGTAGTAAAAAAAAAAATTACCCATAATTTCACACTGCCTGGGTATCAAACCCGGGACCACCCGCTTGCAAGGCGAGTATACTGACCACTAAACCAATAACACACTCACTTTTGGACACGTTGAGCTCTGCTACTGAGCTCAAGTAAGGATGTGAATGTTGTGTGAACTAAGGCAGAGGTTCTCAAAGACTGGCGAGTAAAGTTTTGTGTTTCCTCAACCTCAGTCTTAGTGCCATAACGTATGTAAGTCAGCTAGTTGTGCCTTCATTTTTTCAGTCGGGGATAAATTCAAGATGCCCACTTCAAACACCTCAGGCCCACCGCTGTTGAGCCTGTGAACAAGATGGTTACTTACATGTACAGTCTGGATCAAAGGTTCGCGTGAAGCAACATCGACCCCAAATGCGATAAAACAACATCCCTCTCCAGACACAGTAAGATCGGAGACTCATTCTCGTGACTCAGTTTTACCACAGGGAGCAAACTTTTGTCCCCGACTGTACAGTAAGTTCGGAGATTGATTCCTGTGACACGATTTCACTACTTCACACGAAGTTTGGACCCTGTCTGTACCTTGTGCTGTACCGTACTACCAGTGCTTGTTTTTTATACAGATCATGGCCTGCGCAGTGTCCATTGTTTTACCACGGTAAGAGTTTCATCCCTACTCTTATAATGGCGGTGTAAAATTTAACCTAAATAATGTATTGGCATAGGAGATAATTCGAACCAAATGGGCAAAGTACTCTCACTTTTCTCTCTTCTCTTCTTTTCATTTCCTGTTTTACTGTTATGGAGATTTTACGGTCGCCGCGCAAGGCCAGGGTGAGCCATTCCACCTTCCCATGGACTCGTGACTTGGCTTACTGGCCCACTCATCCAACATTTACGACTCCCCCCTGGCGTGACCCCCGTCCCCAATCACACACACATACTGAGCCAGAAAGGGTACATTTCCCTCTCTATGTTTACATGTGTTTGTGGGCCAGCTGAGTTAAGACCAGAGGCCATTTATTGTTTGGTTATATTACTGACGTCTACTCTAACCTGACGTGTATAAGACGAGGATGGTAGTGTTGACCTGACGTGTATAAAAATCATATTTCTTTTCATAAGAACATAATAATGGAGGAAACTGCAGCTGGCCTATTGTTCCATACTAGAAGCCCTGTTTACACCCATCCCACATCCTATCGCTCATATATCTGTCCAACCTACATTTGAAGCTTCCCCGTGAGCTCTTGTTTATGATGGTGTTCGGTAACTTGATCCAGTCATCCACAACTCTATTCCCGAACCAGTGTTTTCCTATCTCGCGCCTGAACCTAATTTTTTCCAATTTAAAGCCATTGTTGCATATTTACCCCTGGCTGGAGAGTTTAAGTACCTGTGCTAAATCTCCTTAACTCTGAATTCCATTAATACATCTCAATAACATCACCCCTCACTCTACGTCTCTCGAGGAAGTACGGATTCAGTTACTTAAATAATCTATCATACTCAAGGTTCCTAATGCCTGTGATTAGCTCTGTCATCCTCCTCAGAATGCTCTCTAGAGATTCGATATCGAGTTCTGTAGTACGGTGACCAAAACTGAACCGCGTATTCCAAGTGATGACTCACATATGCGAGATATGGTTTAAGGATAACCTCGCTGGTCTTGTAACTAACGCACCCTGATATGAACCCAAGTATCTAGTAAAGAGCGTATATGCTTTGATTCCTTTATTTAAGGTTCCTACTTATTACACTTAAATCTTTTTCAAAGTCCGATTTCTCTATATCATCTGGTAACTGTTTCCCTTTATACATTTCCTTGGCTAAGCACTTTTTATTTTTTTACATTAAATTTCATCTGTCATTTTTCAGACCATGAAATAAGTTTGTTTCTGTAACTACTCTTCGTCTTCGCAACTTCCAAGTTCAGGTCACACAGGACGAGTCAATTGTTTATAAACATGTAATATCTGCTTCACCAAAGACTATACTTATGAGATGTAAATGAGATAGATTATGGTTCTTCTTTGTCTGTCTGTCTGTGAAAGAATCAGGAAGACTTTCACTAGTATGGCGGACGCTGGGTTCATCCCCATGTTTCATCAGAGTAACATCATCTGTATGCATGGAGGAGCGGTCCCGGAGACTCTAACACCTGCCCACTTACCTGACAAGCGTCCAGGGGAATATTTTGAAGGTTTATGAAATATCTACATATGAAAGCAGCTCGGCATAACTCTTCCCTTACTCTCACCAAACTTGGGCAACATCACGGGGGATTACTCCTATACTGGCGGCCAAGATGGTTCACAGAGAGAATGAAGGGTTGTTATGAGGGAGCAAGAGAGAGAGAGAGAGAGAGAGAGAGAGAGAGAGAGAGAGAGAGAGATTATTGTTTTTAAGGACTTTGGCTCCGACGGAAAATATGGATAAATATTATATATATATATTCCCTACATCACAAATATAGTCAGTACAGTAGAAAGAATTATTGCCATCGGAAGCTTCTGCTACCATGGCGGCCATCTTAGCTTTAAGAAAATATTCTGAAAATGGTTATTATTTACGTGAGAACAGAGAGCAATTTCCCTTTTCTTCAATCAACTTG
>NW_024719987.1:0-6630 GCF_018991925.1 Homarus americanus
ATAACAAAGGCCCCTGGTCGAGTATAACAAATTCCCCTGATCGAGTATAACAAAAAGGCCCCTGGTCGAGCATAACAAAGTCCCTGGTCGATTATAACAAAGTCCCCTAATCGAGTAAAACAAAGTCCCCTGATTGAGTATAACAATGTCCTCTGAACAAGTATAACAAAGTCACCTGATCGAGTATACCAAAGTCCCTTGATCGAGTATAACAAAGGCCCCTGATCGAGTATAACAAAGACCCTGAACGAGTACATCAAAATCCCCTGATCGAGCATAACAAAGTCCCCTGATCGAGTATAACAAAGCCCCCTTGATCGAGTATAACAAAGCCCCCTGATCAAATATAAAAAGTCACCAGATTGAGTATAACAAAGTTCCCTCATCGAGTATAACAAATTCCCATGATCGAGCATAACAAAGGCACCCTGGTCGAGCATAACAAAGTCCCCTGGTCGAGTATAACAAAGTCCTTTGATCGAGTATAACAAAGACCTCAGATCGAGTATACCAAAGTTCCCTGATCGAGTATAACAAAGTACCCTGATCGAGTATAACAAAGTCCCCTGATCGAGTATAAGAAAGTCCCCTGTTCGAGTGTAACAAAGTCCCCTGATCGAGTATGGCAAAATCCCTGATCAAGGTAAAACAAAGTCCCCTGGTCCAAGTATAACAAAAGGCCCCCAATCCAAGGTTTAACAAAGACCTCTCGATTGAGTATAACAAAGTCTCCCTGATTCAGTACTGCTCTGCTTCTAGCCCCGGATCATTAATATAACAAAAGGCCCCTGGTCGGGCTAACAAAGTCCCTGATTGAGCCTTAAGCAAGAAAGGCCCTGATGCGAGTATAACAAAATATCCTGATCGAGTAAACAAAGTCCTGGTCAGTGTAACAAAAGTCCAGCTGATCAAGTGCTGAAAAGCCCCCCCCTAATCGAGTAAAACAAAAGTCCCCTGGTCGAGTATAACAAGGACCCCTGATCGAGAGAAACAAAGTCCCCTGGTCGAGTATAACAAAGTCCCCTGATCGAGTATAACAAAGCCCCCTCATCGAGAAAAACAAAGTCCCCTAATCGAGTATAACAAAAAGGCTCCTGGTCGAGCACAACTAAGTCCCCTGGTCGAGTATAACAAAGTCTCCTGATCGAGTAAAACAAAGTCCCCTGGTCGAGTATAACAAAGTCCAATGATCGAGTATAACAAAGCCCCCTGATCGAGAAAAACAAAGTCCCCTGATTGAGTATAACAAAGTCACCTGATCGAGTATACCAAAGTCCCCTGATCGATTATAACAAAAGCCCCTGCTTGAGTATAAAAATGGCCCCTCATTGAGTATAACAAAGTCCCCTAAATGAGTATAACAAAGGCCCCCGATCGAGTATAACAAACGCACCTGACCGAGTATAACAAAGTCCCCTGGTCGAGTATAACAAAGTCCCCTGATTGAGTATAACAAAGTTCTCTGATCGAGTATAACAAAGTCCCCTGGTCGAGCATAACAAAGGCCCCTGGTCGAGTATAAAAACGAACCCTGGTCGAGTATAACAAAGTACCCTGACGACAATAACAAAGTCCCATGATCGAGTATTTCAAAGCCCCCTCATCGAGTATGACAAAGGCCCCTAATCGAGTATAACAAAGCCCCCTGATCGAGTATAACAAAGTCCTCTGAACGAGTATAACAAAGGCCCCTGATCGAGTATAACAAAGACCCTGAACGAGTACATCAAAATCCCCTGATCGAGTATAACAAAGTCCCCTGATCGAGTATAACAAAGAACCGGATCGAGCATAACAAAGGCCCCTGGTCGAGCATAACAAAGTCCCCTGGTCGAGTATAACAAATTCCCCTGGTCAAGTAAATCAAAGTCCCCTCATCGAGTATAACAAAGTGCCGGATCGTGTATAACAAAGTCCCCTGGTCGAGTATAACAAAGTCCCCTGATCGAATATAACAAAGGCCTCTGTTCGAGTATAACAAAGTCCCCTGAACGATTACAACAAAGTCCCCTGATCGAGTATAAAAAAGTCCCTGATCGAGTATAACAAAGCCCCGGATCGTGTATAACAAAGGCCCCTGGTCGAGCATAACAAAGTCCCCTGATCGAGTATAACAAAAAGGCCCCTGGTCGAGTATAACAAAGTATCCTGATCGAGTAAAACAAAGTCCCCTGGTCGAGTATAACAAAGTCCAATGATCGAGTATAAGAAAGCCCCCTGATCGAGAAAAACAAAGTCCCCTGATTGAGTATAACAAAGTCACCTCATCGAGTATACCAAAGTCCCCTGATCGATTATAACAAAAGCCCCTGCTTGAGTATAAAAATGGCCCCTCATCGAGTATAACAAAGTCACCTAAATGAGTATAACAAAGGTCCCCGATCGAGTATAACAAAGGCACCTGACCGAGTATAACAAAGTCCCCTGGTCGAGTATAACAAAGTTCCCTGATTGAGTATAAAGAAGTCCTCTGATCCAGTATAACAAAGTCCCCTGGTCGAGCATAACAAAGGCCCCTGGTCGAGTATAAAATCGTCCCCTGGTCGAGTATAACAAAGTCCCCTGACGACTATAACAAAGTCCCATGATCGAGTATAACAAAGCCCCCTCATCGAGTATGACAAAGGCCCCTGATCGAGTATAACAAAGCCCCCTGATCGAGTATAACAAAGTCCTCTGAACGAGTATAACAAAGGCCCCTGATCGAGTATAACAAAGACCCTGAACGAGTACATCAAAATCCCCTGATCGAGTATAACAAATTCCCCTGATCATGTATAACAAAGAACCGGATCGAGCATAACAAAGGCCCCTGGTCGAGCAAAACAAAGTCCCCTGGTCGAGTATAACAAATTCCCCTGGTCAAGTAAATCAAAGTCCCATCATCGAGTATAACAAAGTCCTGGATCGAGTATAACAAAGTCCCCTGGTCGAGTATAACAAAGTCCCCTGATCGAATATAACAAAGGCCTCTCTTCGAGTATAACAAAGTCCCCTGGTCGAGTATAACAAATTCCCCTGATCGAGTATAACAAAAAGGCCCCTGGTCGAGCATAACAAAGTCCCCTGGTCGATTATAACAAAGTCCCCTGATCGAGTAAAACAAAGTCCCCTGGTTTGAGTATAAAAAAGTCCCCTGATCGAATATAACAAAGCCCACTGCTCGAGTAAAACAAAGTCCCCTGATTGAGTATAACAAAGTCCTCTGAACAAGTATAACAAAGTCACCTGATCGAGTATACCAAAGTCCCTTGATCGAGTATAACAAAAGGCCCCTGATCGAGTATAACAAAGACCCTGAACGAGTACATCAAAATCCCCTGATCGAGCATAACAAAGTCCCCTGATCGAGTATAACAAAGAACCGGATCGAGCATAACAAAGGCCCCTGGTGGAGCATAACAAAGTCCCCTGGTCGAGTATAACAAAGTCCCCATGTCAACAGAAACAAAGTCCCCTGGTCGAATATAACAAAGTCCCTTGATCGAGTATAACAAAGTCCCCTGATCGAGTGTAACAAGTCCCCTGATCGAGTATAAAGCCCGGATCGTGTATAACAAGGCCCTGGTCGGGTATAACAAATTCCCTGATCGAGTATAACAAAAAAAGGCCCTGGTAAAGGCATAACAAGAATCCCCTGGTCGATTATAACCAAAGTCATCGAGTAAAACAAAAGTCCCTGGTCGAGTATATAAAGTCCCCTGATCCAATACCAACAAAGCCCACTGCTCGAAGTAAACAAAGTCCCCTGATTGAGTATAACAAAAGTCCCTCTGAACAAAGTATAACTCGAGAATCACCTGATCGAGTATACCAAAGTCCCTTGTCCGGAGATATAACCGAGGCCCCTGATCGAGAGTATAACAAAGACTTACGACGATACATCAAAATCCCTGATGCGAAACAAAGTCACAATTCAAGTGTAAACAAAGAACCGGATCGAGCATAACAAAGGCCCCTGGTCGAGCAAAACAAAGTCCACTGTTCGAGTATAACAAAGTCCCTTGATCGAGAAAAACAAAGTCCCCTGGGCGAGTATAACAAATTCCCCTGGTCAAGTAAATCAAAGTCCCCTCATCGAGTATAACAAAGTCCCCTAATCGAGTATAACAAAGCCCCGGATCGAGCGTAACAAAGGCCCCTGGTCGAGCATAACAAAGTCCCCTGGTCGAGTATAACAAAGTCCCCATCTCAACAGAAACAAAGTCCCCTGGTCGAGTATAACAAAGCCCCTTGATCGAGTATAACAAAGTCCCTTGATCGAGTATAACAAAGTCCCCTTATCGAGTATAACAAAAAGGCTCCTGGTCGAGCATAACAAAATCCCCTGGTCGAGTATAACAAAGTCTCCTCATCGAGTAAAACAAAGTCCCCTAATCGAGTATAACAAAGGCCCCTAATCGGGTATAACAAAGTCCCGTGATCGAGGATAACAAAGCCCCGGATCGAGCATAACAAAGGCCCCTGGTCGAGCATAACAAAGTCCCTATATCCGAAACAAAAGTCCCCTGGTCCGAGTATAACAAAGTCTGCAATTAAGTACCAGCAAGATCCTTACTCCGGAGTATAACAAAAAGGCTCCTCGTCGAGCATAACAAAGTCCCCTGATCGAGTATAACAAAGCCCCCTGTTAGAGAAAAACAAAGTCCCCTGATTGAGTATAACAAAGTCCCTTGATCGAGTATAACACAGTCCCCTGATCGAGCATAACAAAGGCACCCTGGTCGAGTATAACAAAGCCCCCTCATCGAGTATGACAAAGTCCCATGAACGAATATAACAAAGTCACCTGATCGAGTATAACAAAGTCCCGTGAATGAGTATAGCAAAGGCCCACGATCGAGTATAACAAAGGCACCTGACCGAGTATAACAAAGTCCCCTGGTCGAGTATAATGAAGTCCCCTGATCGAGTAAGACAAAGTCCCCAGGTCGAGTATAACAAAGTCCCCTGATTGTGTATAACAAAGTCCTCTGATCGAGTATAACAAAAATTCATGTCGAGCACAACAAAAGGCCCCCAGGTCGAGTATAAGCGTCTGATCCAGGCTGGCAAGGCACTTCCCTGGTCGGGTATATAATTACAGTGACCGCCGCAAGTCCGCCAGTCGAGTAGCGAAGGCCCTGATCCCGGAAATATACTTGAGAGTCACCTGATCGAGTATAACAAAGCCCTCTTGATCGAGTATAACAAAGACCCCTGATCAAATATAAAAAGTCCCCTGATTCAGTATAACAAAGCCCCTCATCGAGTATAACAAATTCCCATGATCGAGCATAACAAAGGCACCCTGGTAGAGTATAACAAAGTCCCCTGGTCGAGTATAACAAAGTCCCCTCATCGAGTATAACAAAGACCTCTGATCGAGTATAACAAAGTCCCCTGATCGAGTATAACAAAGCCTCCTGATCGAGTATAACAAAGTCCCCTGATCGAGTATAACAAAGTCCCCTGATCGAGTGTAACAAAGTCCCCTGATCGAGTTTAATAAAGTCCCCTGATCGAGTAAAACAAAGTCCCCTGGTCAAGTATAACAAAGGCCCCTAATCAAGTATAACAAAGACCTCTCATTGAGTATAACAAAGTCCCCTGAGCGAATAAAAAAAAAGGCCCCTCGTCGAGCATAAGAAAGACCTCTGGTCGAGTATACCAAAGTCCCCTGATCGAGTAAAACAAAGTCCGAAGGCGAGTATAACAAAGTCCCCTGATCGAGAGAAACAAAGTCACCGGATCGAGTAAAACAAAGTCCCCTGGTCAAGTATAACAAAGGCCCCTAATCGAGTATAAAAAAGACCTCTGATTGAGTATAACAAAGTCCCCTGAGCGAATAAAAAAAGGCCACTGGTCGAGCATAACAAAGTCCCCTGGTCGAGTATACCAAAGTCCCCTGATCGAGTAAAACAAAGTCCACTGGTCGAGTATAACAAAGTCTCCTGATCGAGAGAAACAAAGTCCCCTGGTCGAGTATAACAAAGTCCCCTGATCCCAGATATAAAGGCCTCTGTTTCGAGTATAACAAAGTCCCTGAACGTTACAAAGTACTGATCGAGTATAACAAAGTCCCCTGATCGAGTATACAAAGCCCAGGATCGTGTATAACAAAGGCCCCTGGTCGAGCATAACAAAGTCCCCTGATCGAGGATAACAAAAAGGCCCCTGGTCGAGTATAACAAAGTATGCTGATCGAGTAAAACAAAGTCCCCTGGTCGAGTATAACAAAGTCCAATGATCGAGTATAAGAAAGCCCCCTGATCGAGAAAAACAAAGTCCCTTGATTGAGTATAACAAAGTCACCTCATCGAGTATACCAAAGTCCTCTAATCGATTATAACAAAAGCCCCTGCTTGAGTATAAAAATGGCCCCTCATCGAGTATAACAAAGTCCCCTAAATGAGTATAACAAAGGCCCCCGATCGAGTATAACAAAGGCACCTGACCGAGTATAACAAAGTCCCCTGGTCGAGTATAACAAAGTTCCCTGATTGAGTATAAAGAAGTCGTCTGATCGAGTATAACAAAGTCCCCTGGTCGAGCATAACAAAGGCCCCTGGTCGAGTATAAAAACGTCCCCTGGTCGAGTATAACAAAGTCCCCTGACGACTATAACAAAGTCCCATTATCGAGTATAAC
>NW_024719988.1:0-9824 GCF_018991925.1 Homarus americanus
GATCGCCAAGCTGAAAGGAACTGCAAAACCCCCCTTTGATCACCTGCTAGTAAATGGTAGGAAAATCAATGAGCCAGCCGACGTAGCACAAACACTAAAACAACACTGGGAACACATTTTCCACCCACACCCCCCACACAACAAAGGTACATCTTAAACCACATAAACAACATCACCACACACATGCAAACACTTCACGACAGAACAACTCCTGACAACACAATAGATACCTCCACTCTCACACAGGACCACACCCTCACTGCTCCTTTCACCCCAACAGAAGTCGCACAAGCACTGGACAAAACCAAAAAGAAAACACCAGGTGACAGCAATATTGGTCAAGCAATCCTGAAGCACCTGCCCCGAGAAACAATCACAGCCATTACATACCTCTACAACACCCAACTGGCTGCAGGATACTTCCCAAAGCTCTTTAAGACAGCCACAGCCGTCATGATACCTAAACCAAACAAAAACCCAACAGATCCTCAAAACTACAGACCGATCAGCATACTAGAAGTCTTAGGCAAAACTTTTGAAAGACTATACAACACCCGCCTCAGATACCACCTTGAAGATGAACAACTACTGTCCTACAAGCAGTTCGGCTTCAGAGCACACCACTCAACTCAAGACGCACTCAATATAATCACAAACTACCTCCACATGAACAAAGATGCATACAAGATAGCACTCATTACAAAAGACGTACAAAAAGCCTTCGACACAGTTTGGCACGATGGATTAAAGTACAAGATATGCACCAATTTTAACCTCCCTCAAAAATCACAACAATTACTATGTAACTTCCTAACAGACAGAAAAATGAGGATAAAAGTCACACCTGTCTACTCTGACCACTTCACACTGCATGCAGGAGTCCCACAAGGATCAGTCCTGTCCCCAACACTATACATTCTTTGCACAAACGACTTACCCGACCCCTTACACATCGACTCTCTGACAATACAGTACGCCGACGATGTAACCCAACTAGTCAGACACAGAACTCTTGATCACCTAACAGACAAAGCACACAGGGAACTCGAACAAGTTACACAATGGGAACTCCGATGGCGAATACAAACCAACCCGAACAAAGCACAAATCACCTACTTCGGCACCAAAAGACGACAACCACGTCACATTTACCTAAACCCCTACATCGCCTACCCTTCACCTATAACTATCAAACGAACAAACACAATCCTAGGAGTCACATTCAACAACACCCTCACCATGACACTACACACCAATATGAAGGCTTTGATCGCAAACAAAACACTCGGGAATATATACAGATTCAGAACCGCATCAATCAAAACCAAAACACACCTATTCAAAGCCCTCATACGCCCACTATTGACTTATGCACCTAACACACTCCAGCTAGCACCACCATCAAGCGCCAAGAAACTTCAAGTCATACAAAAAAAAGCACTAAGATTCATCCATAACACACACTGGTCATCCTTCACCCGAAATAGTCAGCTACATGAACTCAGCTCCCTCCCCCCACTTAACATCTACTGGAGACAACTAGGTGACAAACAAATAGAATCACTCCTCACTACTTACCCTCAATGGCAGGATTATTTCGACAACATCATACTCCCACGCAGATTCAGAGACAGAAATCCCTCCATACTAAACAGACCAAACACTCCCCTCCCACCTCCCTTGTATTAATAACTTCCCTATAACCACACCCAAAAAAAAAAAAATTCCCCCCCAAATTAAACCTAACCTCTCCTTAACCCTCACCCAACGATTCCCTCCTCCCCCCTCACTCCAAACCCCACGCCACCAACTCAAACTCAAGAATTCACTCCGACAAAAAAAAAAATAAATAAATAAAAAAAAAAAAACTAACCCTCAACCCTACCCACTAACACTCCCCCCAAACAAAAAGAAAAGACCTATCACTCCTCCCAAAATAAAAACCTAACATACCCAGCCGTTACTAGCAATCCCACACAAAATAAAAAATAACCATTCTACCACTAACTAACCACACCCTATCACTCCTCCCAAAATAAAAAACCTAACATACCCAGCCGTTACTAGCAATCCCACACAAAATAATAAATAACCATTCTACCATTAACTAACCACACCCTATCACTCCTCCCAAAACAAATACCTAACTTACCCATCCCATACTAACTCGGATGACATGTATGTTTCCCTTAGCCAATAAGGTCGGGGAGAGTTCCACAGTGCCTGTACGCAAGCCCTCTCCCTCAAGAATGTTACCTACACTGTTTTATGGGCAACTCCCTTAGCCAATAAGGTCGGAGAGGTGTGCCTAATAAAAACGGTACCAAATTGCAGACGACATTGAACGCCTCCCTTAGCCAATAAGGTCGGGGAGGGGTGCAATGTTCCTGTACACAAACCCTCTCCCTCAAGAATGGGGCCAGAACTCACAATACCTGCAAGAGCCTACCGCAATTGCAGAAGTCCTTTACTAGCCAAAGGAAAGAAAGAATGCAATGATTAACCCAACTCTGCCAACCACTAACAAAACCTACAATCCTCCCAAAAGAAAAACTTAACCCACCCAACCTCACATCCTCCTATAAAAAAAAAATAAATAAATATACGCTCTCCATCCCAGTCACTAATCATACCTTAATCCTCCCAAAAAGAAAACTTACCCTCCCAATCTTACTCACAATCCCTCCCAAAAAAAAAAACCTATGACTCAATACAACTATTCATTAGCAACACAAATCATATCACACCTAAGGAATCCTTCCATACTATAAATTAACCCAACAACCTCCAAAGCCCCCCTCTCCTCTCCTCGCCTCCCCCTTCCTCCCGACAACCGAACCATACCTGACCTGATATCAATTATCCTAACCCTCCCCCTCTCCCCTTACTACATTTCCACGCAAACGCATACACACTCACACAACAACCCCCCCTAAGCAATTCTAATTCACCTCAACTCAACATACAACCTCCTGACCAACCCCCCAAACACAGTCCCCCCTCCACAACCAATCTCCAAACACAACACCCCCCCGCCAGACAAAGCCTCTCACTCTTCAACACCACAACTCTCCCAAACCAAATCAGAAACATGCCAACCTCTATACCCAGCCACCATATCCAACATTATCGACCCTAACTCAGGAGCTAGGCAAACAACCTATATCTCACTCTCATCTCTGTTCACAATTTGACATAGCTCAAATCTGTCTCCTGCTATTACTAGATAACTCTCCTACGATACACTCATCCTTCCTTACTACGAATACTTTGACATTTCAAGCTCAAAGATTCAAAACTCTTCCTCCAACTCTCTCCATTTCTCTCTGACATAGCTAAAAGACCCACAACTCTCAGAACCTAATCAAACATACCCAACGTCTGTGACATCCAATTCTCAATAAAATCGACCTAACTCAAGACTGAAACCACTCAACCTATATCTCATTCTCGTCTCCGTTCATAATTTGACAAAAAAGCGCAAATCTGTCTGCTGCTATTACTAAAAACTCTCCTACGATACGCTCATCCTTCCTTACTATCCTTACTATGAATACTTTGACATTTCAAGCTCAAAGATTCAAAACCCTTCCTCCAACTCGCTCTGTTCCTCTTTGACATAGCTCAAAGACTTTACCTTCTTCTTTCTCCAAACAACCCTACGACTAGCAAAATTTCCATGTTTTCACCTTCTCTGTTAATTTGTTCGTGTGTGGCCTGTGCGTCCGTCCACCTGCGCTTCTCGGCTTGCACCGCCGCCGTGGCGGGCGGTTCTTCCTCCGCTTTGCCAACACTGCCTAAGCTAGACGACAACCAGAGCACCCGCGTTGGCCCTTTGCTTGCCCGGACCTGCTCCCGCCCTCCCTCTGCCTCGTCCTGATTGTGATTGTTGCACCCTCAGGGCATTTTGCCTACCCCCTCACGCAAGCGGTGTTTAGCCACTGCACCTGTTCTCTCCTTCTAAAATTCACTTCCATCCTCCCTTTATTCTTCCTCTGAACCTCCTTCCCCCCTGTCACTAGCATTTTTCTAGTTCTAGCTCTGAGATTCATTCTGACCATTCTTCCTGAACACGCAACACCTCCTCCAGCAAGCTCCTAGCTGTCCAGCATTCATTCAATCCAGGAGGCCAGCAACAGGCAACATCTTCTCTAACGAAGCTCCTGCACATCTACCTCCTTCGACAAGCTACTCACCGCACGTCTCTACCAAGCAGCCCCTCACCACACAGCACCTCCAGCACCAGACTGTCTATCATATAACTTATATATTATATAAGAAAACCACATTAGAGTTTCCTTCCATCCTGAGTGCTAGACAACATTAATATCTCGATACCCCTACAAAGCTTACGAAACCAGTGACTGATTGGTTCTACATATAAAACTGAAGAAAATAAGACCCTGAGTTTAGCTGTAGTAAAATTAATGTAAAAAATGAATATGGTTGCTTGAAGTACCTGTAATGTTATTTAATGTTAATAAATGGAACAATATAAGTAGCTAACCATTAATGGTAAAAAAAAGTGAGACTGCTCGTATGTAAGTGCGCACATGTGAAAACATATCGTCATTACTCTACATAAGAATATGAAAGCAACACTTATTTACTGCTCATATATATTGAAGGGTTAAATGTTGTACTCTGTGTAGACAAGCAGAGAGAGAGAGAGAGAGAGAGAGCAGCCAAACTGCCGGATGTAAACAAGCCTTAATTTCCCGCGGCTTTGTTTTTTGTTTTTTTAAGGGGATTAGCCCACCCGGGCATAGGTCACTGACCCTCATTGGGGCCTGAGGAGCAAAAATTTAATACTTCTGTAATAATAATAATAATTCAGATAAGTTTAAAAAAAAACTGCCTATCTACCTATTGGACAAACTAAAATCGTTCCGGACCACAGAATGCCGGACTAGAGAGGTACAACCTGTATATATATATATATATATATATATATATATATATATATATATATATATATATATATATATATATATATATATATTTCATGTAGATCCACAATGAAAACGTGGATAAGATAAATCTTGATAACAAGCATTGCATTGACTGGGATAATGCCTCCTCAATATTACCTTGTAATTCAATTGATAGTAGGAACATCATAGAATTTAGTCTCATTAAACATACCGAAGCATTCAACATGAATTTGAGTAATGGCATGTACAAACTGGACAATTTTGTAATTAAGAAGATTTGTAACCAGGTGAGAAGGTTGGGTCACCTTACCCTCTGACCTGACTACCGACCGTTGCCGTGCTATTTAAAGATTAGTAGGGTCATTACCTAATACCTGACCATTGTGGACCTAGTCTCACCCTCCTCTGTATATATACACCTTGTTTTGTACTCCTCTTTAGTCTGTACTCACCCCTGAAGATGTGAATTACACGAAAGCGCTTAGGAACTTCGTGTTTTCTTCTTTCCTTGTGGTGATCAGCATATATATATATATATATATATATATATATATATATATATATATATATATATATATATATATATATATATATATATATATATATATATGTTTGTGTAATAAATGTATGTAGTAAGTACATACCGGTAACCTTTTTCACTCAAATCCTAATGAAACACCACAATTAGAATACGGTGGTTGCTGTTGTATAAACAGTCGGAACACAGTCCCACCACCGAGACGAGGGAACACTCCCACCACAGATCGTCTCGTGCGAAGCAAGCGTATAAATTAAAGAAAATACTTGCAGTGTGTTTAATATGTTACAGTATATTATAAATAAATAAATAAACAAATAAATCGGTAAATCCATTTCAAGTAAATGGAAAAATTTTACTCGACACCGACATTAGTTCCAGTTACCGGTAAATAGCAGACGCTTCAGTGACGTCACTAGTGTTTACACTACACCAGCGGGTAACATTTGATGACATTACTTGAAGTGAATTGGCCTTATTTTAAAAAACCAAGGATGGTTGGTAAAGGACTACTGGGTCAGTGGGTAAGTGTCACTTTGGGGTACCGGTCTTATACAGCAAATAGAGCTCAAAAGCTACTTTTTAAATGGAAATTTGGGGGGCCGTCTTATGCACCCCGCCGCCTTATAGGCCGAGATATAGGGTAGTGTCGAGAAGAATATCTTTTTTTTTTATTAACTTAAGATATTTGTTTTAGCTCATAAAATTCATACAAATTACTCGACCAGAATATAATTTACAACCCTGGAATTCGTACAATATGATGATCATTTTGAATACAAACATCATGGATTTTGCATTAGACATACAAATTTTAGATCTAATGTAATAATTTGGTTTACACAAAGCAAGTATTTTATCTTTTGTGCAAAATATATGAAGTTTACATTCAAAATATTCCCTGACCTGCAAGGAATCCAGAAATGTCAATTATATTATCCTAACTTTAGTCTGAGGTATTATTTATTACTAAACGTTAAAATCTAGTGTTTCACCCAATCATTTCTCAGAGAGGTAGGGGCCAGTGAGCTGGGAAGAGGGGGGGGGATTTGAGTCCATTATTTGAATGGACATAACCTGGCGACTGTATTTCTCTTAAATATTAATTGTGTGAGCATACCATCATAAAATTTAGATGTTATTTTTACTACAACATAGGTATTGTGTCGGAAAAAGTGGAGTTTGGGGGTCGGGCCAGTCTCTATTGGAATTAATCCCATATGTTCTGTTGTTCACTTTATGCGGTTTTCACTTTCCGCAGTACCCTGTGGGTTCAATTGACCGCGTAAATCGGGGTACTACTGTATTCAAATAAATCTCTGTCTTGCAAGGGTTTCAGCAATGCAAATTATATTATCCTAACTTTAGTCTGAGATATTATATAAAATAAATATAAAGAAATCACCAATCATTTATCTTGAACACGGGGGTGGTGGGAAGACGGGGAGGGGACGACAGAATGTCTGGCGTTTGTTTGTTTATTTATTTGAGATAAGATTTGACAGTTGGCGCTGAAGGCCTGCCTGCATGTTTACTTATCATTACTTATGAGTGACTAAGCTCTTCTCATAATTTTCCACCCAAACGACCTGGGTGAATATAACTTACATTGGAGGGATTCTTGTAAGATAGTAATTTATTTGACTGTACCTCTCTAGTCCGGCAACCTCGGGACCTGACCGGTGCCGGACCATGGAAATTCACCCTTTTCCTGGATAGATAGTGACTTGTGCTTATGCCTGGAAGCACTAGCACCACTTTCTCTGCGTCATGGTCTCTTTGAAGACATATTGAAGGGTTAAATGTCGTATAGTAGCTTCTCAAATTTCGCGAGTTTTTAATTCTGAATGTATTTTATTGGAACACACAAAAAAATATATAAATAAAAATTTTGACGGCGGAAACTTGAATTTCGACGGGTTTGAACGGCCCGCCAACGTGCAGACGACGTGCATAATTGTGTAAACAGCGTCATTTCTCTTATGTACAAAAGATTCATTATTGTTTATTACTGAATGTCTTTTTTATTGAATTAATGTTTATGTGTGCAAAATGAGCAATACAATTCATTTATAATACGTAGAATATTAAAACACACGAGGAAATGACACAGCATTGTTTTCGTTGATTACAAAACCAGTGACTGACTGGTTCTACATATAAAACTGAAGAAAATAAGACCTTGGTTGTAGCTGTAATAATATTAATATGGTTGTTTTAAGTAATGTTATTTAATATTAATATATGGAACAATAGAAGTAGCTAACGATAATGGTAAAGAAAAAGAGAGATCGCTTATGTAAGTGCGCATGCGCACACGTGAAAACATATCGTCATTACTTTACATAAGAATATGAAAGCAACACTTATTTACTGTTCATATATATTTTAATTAATGTTTCTGAATTTGTTTTTATTTAATTAATGTGTGTGTGTGTGCAAAATTAACAATACAATTTATTAATAATACGTGGAATATTAGAGGAGACCAGACGGCTGCCGGCATTGTTTATGTTAAAGCTTACGAAACCAGTGACTGATTGGTTCTACATATAAAACTGAAGAAAATAAGACCCTGAGTTTAGCTGTAGTAAAATTAATGTAAAAAAATAATATGGTTGTTTGAAGTACCTGTAATGTTATTTAATGTTAATAAATGGAACAATATAAGTAGCTAACCATTAATGGTAAAAAAAAGTGAGACTGCGTCTATGTAAGTGCGCACATGTGAAAACATATCGTCATTACTCTACATAAGAATATGAAAGCCACACTTATTTACTGCTCATATATATTGAAGGGTTAAATGTTGTACTCTGTATAGACAAGCAGAGAGAGAGAGAGAGAGAGAGCAGCCGAACTGCCGGATGTAAACAAACCTTAATTTCCCGCGGCTTTGTTGTTGTTTTTATGGGGATTAGCCCACCTGGGCATAGGTCACTGACCCACATTGGGATATATATATATATATATATATATATATATATATATATATATATATATATATATATATATATATATATATATATATATATATATATATTAGCGCGAGAGAGAAGGGAAGAAGAGAAGACGGGAATGCTGCTTTTAGCACGCTGAAGGGGTGAGATGCAGTTTCTTAGAACAATTTTTTAGGGGGGTCGTATGCATGTTTTTCTCAGCACATGAGGACAGTGCTGTCTTTTTTTAGGGGGGTCGATTGTAATATTCAGAAATTTCAGTGTAATTTCAAACGCCGCGCCATTGGCGATACTGAGCTTTCAAGGTCGTCGGAGGGAAGAGAGCGCTCCCTGCACATAGCGAGAGGTTGTGGAACTAGGCCTAAGTGATATTAAATGCAATTTGCCGAATTAATAATGATGCGATTCATGAAGTTAAGGGACTATTATTGAATTTGAAATTATTATAGATCGTTTATCAGTCTGAATAATGTCACGGGTGTCCCAAGGAGTTATTAGTTAGGCGGAAAATATGTCACGTAGGCCTAAGCTAACGCCTTGAGAGACGCGACGCGGGCCCTCCCGCAGTCACGGAGAAGCATTCAGACATACAAGACGTCCCTGCGCGTCCGTCACAGAAATAGTCACGTGGCCTAGTCACCTGTGCTGCGCTATTGCAGTATAACAAGGTTTCCGTCAGAACCCACTTGACCGGAGTTGACCGGAGTTTGACTGCGAGAGATTGACTGCCGTTTGAGACTGCCGTTGATGATTGAGGGTGGCGATTGTCGCCATTGGACCGATCAGAGTAGGCCTGTCCCTGTTTAGCGGGGTATCAAAGGATCTCTGGAGGGAATCTAGCCGTCTGGATGCCCAGCTGACGTCGGGACGATCGTTGGGTCAGCAGCTTTCCTCTACCTCGGCTCACAACCCCACATGTCTTGAGCAGCTTAGTGAAACCCTCTTGCTAACGGGAAGCTAAGGCTTCTCTCAACTGTACAAGGTCTGATTGGCTCACTCCCTTCCACTTGATGGACGCACTGGGAGTACACTGAGGCTATCTGAGTAAAATAATGGTCACACACTGAGACCGTGAGTCTAGGACTCTCGGAGATACCTAGTAGGAACATTTTATCTCCCTTATTACGGGTGTATGTTGAGTTGGGTGGAGCATGGTTCACGAGTATTGGTGGACCCAGTAACATATTAATAATAGTGAATATATTTGGGGGTAGTTAATACCATTTCTCAGTTACTGATATTATCTTGACGTGTGTAGTTTAATATTTCTTAAATAATTTTGATAGTATTGTTTTTTGAATGTTTGTGTCATTAAGTGGAACCAGAGTGATACTGTGATTTGATTCTTTTAATGCATCTAATTTTCTTCATAATTCTGATCTCAGGTATAAC